>NC_092258.1:20537691-20802691 GCF_036320965.1 Panulirus ornatus | reverse complement strand
AATCTTTCCTCACTCATTCTCTCCATGTGCCCAAACCATTTCAAAACACCCTCTTCTGCTCTCTCAACCACGCTCTTTTTATTTCCACACATCTCTCTTACCCTTACGTTACTTACTCGATCAAACCACCTCACACCACACATTGTCCTCAAACATCTCATTTCCAGCACATCCATCCTCCTGCGCACAACTCTATCCATAGCCCACGCCTCGCAACCATACAACATTGTTGGAACCACTATTCCTTCAAACATACCCATTTTTGCTTTCCGAGATAATGTTCTCGACTTCCACACATTCTTCAAGGCTCCCAGAATTTTCGCCCCCTCCCCCACCCTATGATCCACTTCCGCTTCCATGGTCCCATCCGCTGCCAGATCCACTCCCAGATATCGAAAACACTTTACTTCCTCCAGTTTTTCTCCATTCAAACTTACCTCCCAATTGACTTGACCCTCAACCCTACTGTACCTAATAACCTTGGTCTTATTCACATTTACTCTTAACTTTCTTCTTTCACACACTTTACCAAACTCAGTCACCAGCTTCTGCAGTTTCTCACATGAATCAGCCACCAGCGCTGTATCATCAGCGAACAACAACTGACTCACTTCCCAAGCTCTCTCATCCCCAACAGACTTCATACTTGCTCCTCTTTCCAAAACTCTTGCATTCACCTCCCTAACAACCCAATCAATAAACAAGTTAAACAACCATGGAGACATCACGAACCCCTGCCGCAAACCAACATTCACTGAGAACCAATCGCTTTGCTCTCTTCCTACACGTACACATGCCTTACATCCTCGATAAAAACTTTTCACTGCTTCTACCAACTTGCCTCCCACACCATAAATTCTTAATACCTTCTACAGAGCATCTCTATCAATTCTATCATATGCCTTCTCCAGATCCATAAATGCTACATACAAATCCATTTGCTTTTGAAAGTATTTCTCACATATTTCTTCAAAGCAAACGCCTAATCCACACATCCTCTACCACTTTTGAAACCACACGGCTCTTCCCCAATCTGATGCTCTGTACATGGCCTCACCCTCTCAGTCAATACCCTCCCATATAATTTCCCAGGAATACTCAACAAACTTATACCTCTGAAATTTGAGCACTCACTTTTATCCCCTTTGTCCTTTGTACAATGGCACTATGCACGCATTCCGCCAATCCTCAGGCACCTCACCATGAGTCATACATACATTAAATAACCTTACCAACCAGTCACCCCCTTTTTTAATAAATTCCACTGCAATACCATCCATACCTGCTGCCTTGCCGGCTTTCATCTTCCGCAAAGCTTTTACTACCTCTTCTCTGTTTACCAAATCATTTTCCCTAACCCTCTCACTTTGCACACCACCTCGACCAAAACACCCTATATCTGCCACTCTATCATCAAACACATTCAACAAACCTTCAAAATACTCACTCCATCTCCTTCTCACATCACCACTACTTGTTATCACCTCCCCATTTGCGCCCTTCACTGAAGTTCCCATTTGCTCCCTTGTCTTACGCACTTTATTTACCTCCTTCCAAAACATCTTTTTATTCTCCCTGAAATTTAATGATACTCTCTCACCCCAACTCTCATTTGCCCTCTTTTTCACCTCTTGCACCTTTCTCTTGACCTCCTGTCTCTTTTTTTTATATACTTCTCCCACTCAATTGCATTTTTTCCCTGCAAAAATCGCCCAAAAGCCTCTCTCTTCTCTTTCACTAATAATCTTACTTCTTCATCCCACCACTCACTACCCTTTCTAATCAACCCACCTCCCACTCTTCTCATTCCACAAGCATCTTTGCGCAATCCATCACTGATTCTCTAAATACATCCCATTCCTCCCCCACTCCCCTTACTTCCATTGTTCTCGCCTTTTTCCATTCTGTACTCAGTTTCTCCTGGTACTTCCTCACACAAGTCTCCTTCCCAAGCTCACTTACTCTCACCACCCTCTTCACCCCAACATTCACTCTTCTTTTCTGAAAACCCATACATGTATTTTTTTTTAACTTTCTAAAATGGGAAACAGAAGAAGGAGTCACGCGGGGAGTGCTCATCCTCCTCGAAGGCTAAGACTGGGGTGTCTAAATGTGTGTGGATGTAACCAAGATGTGAAAAAAGGAGAGGTAGGTAGTATGTTTGAGGAAAGGAACCTGGATGTTTTGGCTCTGAGTGAAACGAGGCTAAAGGGTAAAGGGGAAGAGTGGTTTGGGAATGTCTTGGGAGTAAAGTCAGGGGTTAGTGAGAGGACAAGAGCAAGGGAAGGAGTAGCAGCACTCCTGAAACAGGAGTTGTGGGAGTATGTGATAGAATGTAAGAAAGTAAATTCTCGATTGATATGGGTAAAACTGAAAGTTGATGTAGAGAGATGGGTGATTATTGGTGCATATGCACCTGGGCATGAGAAGAAAGATCATGAGAGGCAAGTGTTTTGGGAGCAGCTGAATGAGTGTGTTAGTGGTTTTGATGCACGAGACCGGGTTATAGTGATGGGTGATTTGAATGCAAAGGTGAGTAATGTGGCAGTTGAGGGAATAATTGGTATACATGGAGTGTTCAGTGTTGTAAATGGAAATGGTGAAGAGCTTGTAGATTTATGTGCTCAAAAAGGACTGGTGATTGGGAATACCTGGTTTAAAAAGCGAGATATACATAAGTATACTTATGTAAGTAGGAGAGATGGCCAGAGAGCGTTATTGGATTACGTGTTAATTGACAGGCGTGCGAAAGAGAGACTTTTGGATGTTAATGTGCTGAGAGGTGCAACTGGAGGGATGTCTGATCATTATCTTGTGGAGGCTAAGGTGAAGATTTGTATGGGTTTTCAGATATATATATACATATATATATATATATATATATATATATATATATATATATATATATATATATATATATATATATATATATATATATAGGGAAAATGATTTGGTAAACAGAGAAGAGGTAATAAAAGCTTTGCGGAAGATGAAAGCCGGCAAGTCAGCAGGTTTGTATGGTATTGCAGTGGAATTTATTAAAAAAGGGGGTGACTGTATTATTGACTGGTTGGTAAGGTTATTCAATGTATGTATGACTCATGGTGAAGTGCCTGAGGATTGGCGGAATGCGTGCATAGTGGTATTGTACAAAGGCAAAGGGGATAAGAGTGAGTGCTCAAATTACAGAGGTATAAGTTTGTTGAGTATTCCTGGGAAATTATATGGGAGGGTATTGACTGAGAGGGTGAGGCCATGTACAGAGCATCAGATTGGGGAAGAGCCGTGTGGTTTCAGAAGTGGTAGAGGATGTGTGGATTAGGTGTTTGCTTTGAAGAAAGTATGTGAGAAATACTTTCAAAAGCAAATGGATTTGTATGTAGCATTTATGGATCTGGAGAAGGCATATGATAGAGTTGATAGAGATGCTCTGTAGAAGGTATTAAGAATATATGGTGTGGGAGGCAAGTTGTTAGAAGCAGTGAAAAGTTTTTATCGAGGATGTAAGGCATGTGTACGTGTAGGAAGAGAGGAAAGTGATTGGTTCTCAGTGAATGTAGGTTTGCGGCAGGGGTGTGTGATGTCTCCATGGTTGTTTAATTTGTTTATGGATGGGGTTGTTAGGGAGGTGAATGCAAGAGTTTTGGAAAGAGGGGCAAGTATGAAGTCTGTTGGGGATGAGAGAGCTTGGGAAGTGAGTCAGTTGTTGTTCGCTGATGATACATCGCTGGTGGCTGATTCATGTGAGAAACTGCAGAAGCTGGTGACTGAGTTTGGTAAAGTGTTTGAAAGAAGAAAGTTAAGAGTAAATGTGAATAAGAGCAAGGTAATTAGGTACAGTAGGATTGAGGGTCAAGTCAATTGGGAGGTAAGTTTGAATGGAGAAAAACTGGAGGAAGTAAAGTGTTTTCGATATCTGGGAGTGGATCTGGTTGCGGATGGAACCATGGAAGCGGAAGTGGATCATAGGGTGGGGGAGGGGGCGAAAATCCTGGGAGCCTTGAAGAATGTGTGGAAGTCGAGAACATTATCTCGGAAAGCAAAAATGGGTATGTTTGAAGGAATAGTGGTTCCAACAATGTTGTATGGTTGCGAGGCGTGGGCTATGGCTAGAGTTGTGCGCAGGAGGATGGATGTGCTGGAAATGAGATGTTTGAGGACAATGTGTGGTGGGAGGTGGTTTGATCGAGTAAGTAACGTAAGGGTAAGAGAGATTCGTGGAAATAAAACGAGCGTGGTTGAGAGCGCAGAAGAGGGTGTTTTGAAATGGTTTGGGCACATGGAGAGAATGAGTGAGGAAAGATTGACCAAGAGGATATATGTGTCGGAGGTGGAGGGAACGAGGAGAAGTGGGAGACCAAATTGGAGGTGGAACGATGGAGTGAAAAAGATTTTGTGTGATCGGGGCCTGAACATGCAGGAGGGTGAAAGGAGGGCAAGGAATAGAGTGAATTGGATCGATGTGGTATACCGGGGTTGACGTGCTGTCAGTGGATTGAATCAGGGCATGTGAAGCGTCTGGGGTAAACCATGGAAAACTGTGTAGGTATATATATTTGCGTGTGTGGACGTATGTATATACATGTGTATGGGGGTGGGTTGGGCCATTTCTTTCGTCTGTTTCCTTGCGCTACCTCGCAAACGCGGGAGACAGCGACTAAGCAAAAAAAAAAAAAAATTTATATATATATATATATATATATATATATATATATATATATATATATATATATATATATATATATATATATACATCTCTTGCACCTTTCTCTTGACCTCCTGTCTCTTTCTTTTATACATCTCCCACTCAGTTGCATTTTTTCCCTGCAAAAAACGTCCAAATGCCTCTCTGTTCTCTTTCACTAATAATCTTACTTCTTCATCCCACCACTCACTACCCTTTCTAATCAACCCACCTCCCACTCTTCTCATGCCTCAAGCATCTTTTGCGCAATCCATCACTGATTCCCTAAATACATCCCATTCCTCCCCCACTACCCTTACTTACATTGTTCTCACCTTTTTCCATTCTGTTCTCAGTCTCTCCTGGTACTTCCTCACACAAGTCTCCTTCCCAAGCTCATTTACTCTCACCAACCTCTTCACCCCAACATTCACTCTTCTTTTCTGAAAACCCATACAAATCTTCACCTTAACCTCCACAAGATAATGGTCAGACATCCCTCCAGTTGCACCTCTCAGCACATTAACATCCAAAAGTCTCTCTTTCGCGCGCCTGTCAATTAACACGTAATCCAATAACGCTCTCTGGCCATCTCTCCTACTTACATATGTATACTTATGTATATCTCGCTTTTTAAACCAGGTGTTCCCAATCACCAGTCCTTTTTCAGCACATAAATCTACAAGCTCTTCACAATTTCCATTTACAACACTGAACACCCCATGTATACCAATTAATCCCTCAACTGCCACATTACTCACCTTTGCATTCAGATCACCCATCACTATAACCTGGTCTCGTGCATCAAAACCACTAACACACTCATTCAGCTGCTCCCAAAACACTTGCCTCTCATGATCTTTCTTCTCATGCCCAGGTGCATATGCACCAATAATCACCCATCTCTCTCCATCCACTTTCAGTTTTACCCATATTAATCGAGAATTTACTTTCTTACATTCTATCACATACTCCCACAACTCCTGTTTCAGGAGTACTGCTACTCCTTCCCTTGCTCTTGTCCTCTCACTAACCCCTGACTTTACTCCCAAGACATCCCCAAACCACTCTTCCCCTTTACCCTTGAGCTTCGTTTCACTAAGAGCCAAAACATCCAGGTTCCTCTCCTCAAACATACAACCTATCTCTCCTTTTTTCACATCTTGGTTACATACACACACATTGAGAGGGCAAATGAGAGTTGGGGTGAGAGAGTATCATTAAATTTCAGGGAGAATAAAAAGATGTTCTGGAAGGAGGTAAATAAAGTGCGTAAGACAAGGGAGGAAATGGGAACTTCAGTGAAGGGCGCAAATGGGGAGGTGATAACAAGTAGTGGTGATGTGAGAAGGAGATGGAGTGAGTATTTTGTAGGTTTGTTGAATGTGTTTGATGATAGAGTGGCACATATAGGATGTTTTGGTCGAGGTGGTGTGCAAAGTGAGAGGGTTAGGGAAAATGATTTGGTAAACAGAGAAGAGGTAGTAAAAGCTTTGCGGAAGATGAAAGCCGGCAAGGCAGCAGGTATGGATGGTATTGCAGTGGAATTTATTAAAAAAGGGGGTGACTGTATTATTGACTGGTTGGTAAGGTTATTTAATGTATATATGACTCATGGTGAGGTGCCTGAGGATTGGCGGAATGCATGCATAGTGCCATTGTACAAAGGCAAAGGGGATAAGAGTGAGTGCTCAAATTTCAGTGGTATAAGTTTGTTGAGTATTCCTGGTAAATTATATGGGAGGGTATTGATTGAGAGGGTGAAGGCATGTACAGAGCATCAGATTGGGGAAGAGCAGTGTGGTTTCAGAAGTGGTAGAGGATGTGTGGATCAGGTGTTTGCTTTGATGAATGTATGTGAGAAATACTTAGAAAAGCAAATGGATTTGTATGTATCATTTATGGATCTGGAGAAGGCATATGATAGAGTTGATAGAGATGCTCTGTGGAAGGTATTAAGAATATATGGTGTGGGAGGCAAGTTGTTAGAAGCAGTGAAAAGTTTTTATCGAGGATGTAAGGCATGTGTACGTGTAGGAAGAAAGGAAAGTGATTGGTTCTCAGTGAATGTAGGTTTGCGGCAGGGGTGTGTGATGTCTCCATGGTTGTTTAATTTGCTTAGGGATGGGGTTGTTAGGGAGGTGAATGCAAGAGTTTTGGAAAGAGGGGCAAGTATGCAGTCTGTTGGGGATGAGAGAGCTTGGGAAGTGAGTCAGTTTTTGTTCGCTGATGATACAGCGCTGGTGGCTGATTCATGTAAGAAACTGCAGAAGCTGGTGACTGAGTTTGGTAAAGTGTGTGAAAGAAGAAAGTTAAGAGCAAATGTGAATAAGAGCAAGGCTATTAGGTACAGTAGGGTTGAGGGTTAAGTCAATTGGGAGGTAAGTTTGAATGGAGAAAAGCTGGAGGAAGTGAAGTGTTTTAGATATCTGGAAGTGGATCTGGCAGCGGATGGAAACATGGAAGCGAAAGTGAATCATAGGGTGGGGGAGGGGGCAAAAATTCTGGGAGCCTTGAAGAATGTTTGGAAGTCGAGAACAATATCTCGGAAAACAAAAATGGGTATGTTTGAAGGAATAGTGGTTCCAACAATGTTGTATGGTTGCGAGGTGTGGGCTATGGATAGAGTTGTGCGCAGGAGGGTGGATGTGCTGGAAATGAGATGTTTGAGGACAATATTTGGTGTGAGGTGGTTTGATCGAGAAAGTAATGTAAGGATGAGAGAGATGTGTGGAAATAAAAAGAGTGTGGTTGAGAGAGCAGAAGAGGGTGTTTTGAAATGGTTTGGTCACATGGAGAAAATGAGTGGGGAAAGATTGACCAAGAGGATATATGTGTCAGAGGTGGAGGGAACGAGGAGGAGTGGGAGACCAAATTGGAGGTGGAAAGATGGCGTGAAAAAGATTTTGAGTGATTGGGGCCTGAACATGCAGGAGGGTGAAAGGAGTGCAAGGAATAGAGTGAATTGGAACGATGTGGTATACCGGAGTCGACGTGCTGTCAATGGATTGAACCAGGGCATGTGAAGCGTCTGGGGTAAACCATGCAAAGTGTGTGGGGCCTGGATGTGGAAAGGGAGCTGTGGTTTCGGTGCATTATTACATGACAGCTAGAGACTGATTGTGAACGAATGTGGCCTTTGTTGTCTTTTCCTAGCGCTACCCCGCACACATGAGGGGGGAGGGGGTTGTTATTCCATGTGTGGCGAGGTGGCGATGGGAACAAATAAAGGCAGACAGTATGAATTATGTACATGTGTATATATGTATATGTCTCTGTGTGTATATATATGTGTACATTGAGATGTATAGGTATGTATATTGTTCGTGTGTGGACATGTATGTATATACATGTGTATGTGGGCGGGTTGGGCCATTCTTTCGTCTGTTTCCTTGTGCTACTTCGCTAATGCGGGAGACAGCGATAAAGGAAAATAAATAAGTGAATAGATATAAATATGTATATATATATATATATATATATATATATATATATATATATATATATATATATATATATATATAAAAGAAAAAAAAAATATATATATATATATATATATATATATATATATATATATATATATATATATATATATATATATATATATATATATGTATATATATGTATATTTTTTTTTTTTTTTTGCTTTGTCCCAGTCTCCCGCGTTTGCGAGGTAGCGCTAGGAAACAGACGCAAGAAATGGCCCAACCCACCCCCATACACTTGTATATACATACGTCCACACACGCAAATATACATACCTACACAGCTTTCCATGGTTTACCCCAGACGCTTCACATGCCCTGATTCAATCCACTGACAGCACGTCAACCCCGGTATACCACATCGATCCAATTCACTCTATTCCTTGCCCTCCTTTCACCCTCCTGCATGTTCAGGCCCCGATCACACAAAATCTTTTTCACTCCATCATTCCACCTCCAATTTGGTCTCCCACTTCTCCTCGTTCCCTACACCTCCGACACATATATCCTCTTGGTCAATCTTTCCTCACTCATTCTCTCCATGTGCCCAAACCATTTCAAAACACCCTCTTCTGCTCTCTCAACCACGCTCTTTTTATTTCCACACATCTCTCTTACCCTTACGTTATTACTCGATCAAACCACCTCACACCACACATTATCCCCTTTGCCTTTGTACAATGGCACTATGCAAGCATTCCGCCAATCCTCAGGCACCTCACCATGAATCATACATACATTAAATAACCTTACCAACCATTCAACAATACAGTCACCCCCTTTTTTGATAAATTCCACTGCAATGCCATCCAAACCTGCTGCTTTGCGGCTTTCATCTCCCGTAAAGCTTTTACTACCTCTTCTCTATTTACCAAATCATTTTCCCTAACCCTCTCACTTTGCACACCACCTCGACAAAAATACCCTATATCTGCCACTCTATCATCAAACACATTCAACAAACCTTCAAAATACTCACTCCATCTCCTTCTCACGTCACCACTACTTGTTATCACCTCCCCATTAGCGCCCTTCACTGAAGTTCCCATTTGCTCCCTTGTCTTACGCACTTTATTTACCTCCTTCCAAAACATCTTTTTATTCTCCTTGAAATTTAATATATATATATATATATATATATATATATATATATATATATATATATATATATATATATATATATATATATATATATATATATATTTTTCCGCTGTCTCCCGCGTTTGCGAGGTAGCGCAAGGAAACAGACGAAAGAAATGGCCCAACCCACCCCCATACACATGCCTTGATTCAATCCACTGACAGCACGTCAACCCCGGTATACCACATCGCTCCAATTCACTCTATTCCTTGCCCTCCTTTCACCCTCCTGCATGTTCAGGCCCCGATCACACAAAATCTTTTTCACTCCATCTTTCCACCTCCAATTTGGTCTCCCTCTTCTCCTCGTTCCCTCCACCTCCGACACATATATCCTCTTGGTCAATCTTTCCTCACTCATTCTCTCCATGTGACCAAACCATTTCAAAACACCCTCTTCTGCTCTCTCAACCACGCTCTTTTTATTTCCACACATCTCTCTTACCCTTACGTTACTTACTCGATCAAACCACCTCACACCACACATCGTCCTCAAACATCTCATTTCCAGCACATCCATCCTCCTGCGCACAACTCTATCCATAGTCCACGCCTCGCAACCATACAACATTGTTGGAACCACTATTCCTTCAAACATACCCATTTTTGCTGTCCGAGATAATGTTCTCGACTTCCACACATTCTTCAAGGCTCCCAGAATTTTCGCCCCCTCCCCCACCCTATGATCCACCTCCGCTTCCATATATATATATATATATATATATATATATATATATATATATATATATATATATATATAAACCATGGAGAGCTGTGTAGGTATGTATATTTTCGTGTATGGACGTATGTATATACATGTGTATGGGGGGGTTGGGCCATTTCTTTCGTCTGTTTCCTTGCGCTACCTCGCAAACGCGGGAGACAGCGACATAGTATAATAATAAAAAATAATATATATATATATATATATATATATATATATATATATATATATATATATATATATATATATTTATATATATATGTATATTTTCAGTTTCAGTAGTGTTGAGGGACAAGTTAATTTGAATAGAGAAAGATTGTAGGAATTGAAATGTTTTAGATATCTGGGTGTGGACTTAGTAGTGGATGGAACCACTGAAGGGGAGGTAAGTCACAGGGTGGGGAAGGGGGCGAAGGTTCTGGGAGCGATGAAGAATGTTTGGAAGGCAAGAAAGTTATCTAGGAGACCCAAAATGGGTATGTTTGAAGGAACAGTGGTTCCAACAATATCATATGGTTGAGAGGCATGTGCTATAGATAGGGTTGTGCAGAGGAGGATGGATGTGCTGGAAATGAGATGTTTGAGGACAATATGTGGTGTGAGATGGTTTGATCGAGTAAGTATTGAATGGATAAGAGAGATGTGTGGAAATAAAGAGAGTGTGGTTAAGAAAGCAGAGGAGGGTGTGTTGAAATGGTTTGGTCACATGGAGAGAATGAGTGAGGAAAGATTGACAAAGAGGATATATGTGTCAGAGGTGGAGAGAACAAGGAAAAGCGGGAGATCAAATTGGAGGAGGAAGGATCGGGTGAAAAAGATTTTGAGCGATCGGGGACCGAACATACAGGATGGTGAAAGGCATGCAAGGAATAGAGTGAATTAGAACGATGTGGTATACCGGGGTCGACGTGCTGTCAATGGATTGAACCAGGGCTTGTGAAGCGTCTTGGGTAAACCATGGAAAGTTCTGTGGGGCATGGATGTGGAAAAGGAGCTGTGGTTTCGGTGCATTATTGCATGACAGCTAGAGACTGAGTGTGAACGAATGGGGCCTTTGTTGTCTGACGTTGTAAATTGCTTGTAATTAGCTAAGCTATAAGTGCTCCTCTTAGTTGTAAATGCTCTCCTGATTCTAGGTGCTCTCCTTGGTTGTAAATGTTCTCCTTAGTTGTAAGTGCTCTCCTTGGTTGTAAATGTTCTCCTTGGTTGTAAGTACTCTCCTTGGTTGTAAGTGCTCTCCTTGGTTGTAAATGTTCTCCTTGATTGTAAGTGCTCTCCCTGGTTGTAAATGTTCTCCTTGGTTGTAAGTGCTCTCCTTGGTTGTAAGTGCTCTCCTTGGTTGTAAATGTTCTCCTTGGTTGTAAGTGCTCTCCTTGGTTGTAAATGTTCTCCATGATTGTAAGTGCTCTCCCTGGTTGTAAATGTTCTCCTTGGTTGTAAGTGCTTTCCTTGGTTGTAAATGTTCTCCTTGGTTGTAAGTGCTCTCCCTGGTTGTAAATGTTCTCCTTGGTTGTAAATGTTCTCCTTGGTTGTAAGTGCTTTCCTTGGTTGTAAATGTTCTCCTTGATTGTAAGTGCTCTCCCTGGTTGTAAATGTTCTCCATGGTTGTAAGTGCTCTCCTTGGTTGTAAATGTTCTCCTTGGTTGTAAATGTTCTCCTTGGTTGTAAGTGCTCTCCTTTGTTGTAACTGGTCTCCTTGGCTGTAAGTGCTCTACTTGGTTGTAAATGCTCTCCTTGGTTGTAAATGTTCTCCTTGGCTGTAAGTGCTCTACTTGGTTGTAAATGCTCTCCTTGGTTGTAAGTGTTCTCCTTGGTTGTAAGTGCTCTCCTTTGTTGTAACTGGTCTCCTTGGCTGTAAGTGCTCTACTTGGTTGTAAATGCTCTCCTGATTGTAGGTGCTCTCCTTGGTTGTAAATGCTCTCCTTGGTTGTAAGTGTTCTCCTTGGTTGTAAGTGCTCTCCTTGGTTGTAAGTGCTCTCCTTGGTTGTAAATGCTCTCCTGATTGTAGGTGCTCACCTTGGTTGTAAATGCTCTCCTTGGTTGTAAGTGTTCTCCTTGGTTGTAAGTGCTCTCCTTGGTTGTAAATGCTCTCCTTGGTTGTAAGTGCTCTCATTTGTTGGAAATGCTCTCCTTGGTTGTAAATGCTCTCCTTGGTTGTAAGTGCTCTCATTCGTTGGAAATGCTCTCCTTGGTTGTAAGTTCTCTCCTTTGTTGAAAAAACTCTCTTTAGTTGTAAGTTCTCTCCTTTGTTGTAACTGGTCTCCTTGGCTGTAAGTGCTCTACTTGGTTGTAAATGCTCTCCTTAGTTGTAAACGCTTTCCTTGGTTGTAAGTTCTCTCCTTAGTTGTAATTGGTCTCCTTGGTTGTAAGTGCTCTTCTTGGTTGTAAATGTTCTCCCTAGTTGTAAATACTTTCCTTGGTTGTAAGTTTTCTCCTTAGTTGTAATTGGTCTCCTTGGTTGTAAGTTCTCTCCTTGGTTGTAAAGGCTCTCCTTAGTTGTAAGTTCTCTCCTTGGTTGTAAATGCTTTCCTTAGTTGTAAGTTATCTCCTTAGTTGTAATTGATCTCCTTGGTTGTAAGTGCTCTCCTTGGTTATAAATGTTCTCCTTAGTTGTAAGTTCTCTCCTTGGTTGTAAATGCTTTCCTTAGTTGTAAGTTATCTCCTTAGTTGTAATTGATCTCCTTGGTTGTAAATGCTCTCCTTAATTGTAAGTTCTCTCCTTGGTTGTAAATGCTCACCTTAGCTGTAAGTGGTCGCCTTGGTTGTAAAGTGTTGTGGGAGAGATGCACCATGGTTCAAAAGGTCACCCACAGAATCTTGATGATTATATTTCAGTTGATTACAGCATGATATATTGATTATATTTCAGTTGACTACAACATAATATATTGATTATATTTCAGTTGACTACAACATAATATATTGATTATATTTCATTTGACTACAACATAATATATTGATTATATTTCAGTTGACTACAACATAATATATTGATTATATTTCAGTTGACTACAACATAATATATTGATTATATTTCAGTTGACTACAACATAATATATTGATTATATTTCAGTTGACTACAACATAATATATTGATTATATTTCAATTGACTACAACATAATATATTGATTATATTTCAGTTGACTACAGCATAATATATTGATTATATTTCAGTTGACTACAACATAATATATTGATTATATTTCATTTGACTACAACATAATATATTGATTATATTTCAGTTGACTACAACATAATATATTGATTATATTTCAGTTGACTACAACATAAAATATTGATTATATTTCAGTTGACTACAACATAATATATTGATTATATTTCAGTTGACTACAACATAATATATTGATTATATTTCAGTTGACTACAACATAATATATTGATTATATTTCAGTTGACTACAACATAATGTATTGATTATATTTCAGTTGACTACAACATAATATATTGATTATATTTCAGTTGACTACAACATAATATATTGATTATATTTCAGTTGACTACAACATAATATATTGATTAGAACATACTATGTTGTTTGCAACGTGATATATTGTTTACATCATATCATATTGATTACAACCTGATATATTGGCTACAATACATTATATTGATTAGAAAATGGCATATTGATTACAACATATTGTATCGATTATATGTTATATCTATTACAGTATATTACATTGATTACGACATAACATATCGTTATATCTACGACAACATGTTCTATTGATTACAACCCGATATATTGAGTACAACATATGATATATTGATTACAGCCTGATATATTAAGTACAACATATGATATATTGATTATAATCTGATATATTGAGTGCAAAACATTATATTGATCACAACCTGATATATTAAGTACAACATACTATATTGATTACAATATGATATATTGATTACAGCATATTACATTGATAACGACATATTTTATTGATTACAACATGAAATATCTATTTCAACATATAATATCTATTACAACATATCAATTACCACATATTGTGTTGATTACATGTTGTACTGATTACAATGTGATATATTTATTTAACACATTATGTCTATTACATCTTACATCAATCACCACATATAGTATTGATTACAACTTGCTGTATTGATTACAGCATATTGTATTGATTACAATGTGATATACTACTGAAACTGATAGTATTGATTACAACATGCTGTATTGATTACAATGTGATATACTACTGAAACTGATAGTATTGATTACAACATGCTGTATTGATTACAATGTGATATACTACTGAAACTGATAGTATTGATTACAACATGCTGTATTGATTACAATGTGATATACTACTGAAACTGATAGTATTGATTACAACATGCTGTATTGATTACAACATATTGTATTGATTACAATGTGATATACTACTGAAACTGATAGTATTGATTACAACATATTGTATTGATTACAATGTGATGTACTACTGAAACTGATAGTATTGATTACAACATATTGTATTGATTACAATGTGATGTACTACTGAAACTGATAGTATTGATTACAACATGCTGTATTGATTACAATGTGATATACTACTGAAACTGATAGTATTGATTACAACATGCTGTATTGATTACAACATATTGTATTGATTACAATGTGATATACTACTGAAACTGATAGTATTGATTACAACATATTGTATTGATTACAATGTGATATACTACTGAAACTGATAGTATTGATTACAACATGCTGTATTGATTACAATGTGATATACTACTGAAACTGATAGTATTGATTACAACATGCTGTATTGATTACAATGTGATGTACTACTGAAACTGATAGTATTGATTACAACATGCTGTATTGATTACAATGTGATGTACTACTGAAACTGATAGTATTGATTACAACATGCTGTATTGATTACAATGTGATATACTACTGAAACTGATAGTATTGATTACAACATGCTGTATTGATTACAACATATTGTATTGATTACAATGTGATATACTACTGAAACTGATAGTATTGATTACAACATGCTGTATTGATTACAATGTGATATACTACTGAAACTGATAGTATTGATTACAACATGCTGTATTGATTACAACATATTGTATTGATTACAATGTGATATACTACTGAAACTGATAGTATTGATTACAACATATTGTATTGATTACAATGTGATGTACTACTGAAACTGATAGTATTGATTACAACATGCTGTATTGATTACAATGTGATATACTACTGAAACTGATAGTATTGATTACAACATGCTGTATTGATTACAACATATTGTATTGATTACAATGTGATATACTACTGAAACTGATAGTATTGATTACAACATGCTGTATTGATTACAACATATTGTATTGATTACAATGTGATATACTACTGAAACTGATAGTATTGATTACAACATGCTGTATTGATTACAATGTGATATACTACTGAAACTGATAGTATTGATTACAACATGCTGTATTGATTACAACATATTGTATTGATTACAATGTGATATACTACTGAAACTGATAGTATTGATTACAACATATTGTATTGATTACAATGTGATGTACTACTGAAACTGATAGTATTGATTACAACATGTTGTATTGATTACAATGTGATATACTACTGAAACTGATAGTATTGATTACAACATGCTGTATTGATTACAATGTGATATACTACTGAAACTGATAGTATTGATTACAACATGCTGTATTGATTACAACATATTGTATTGATTACAATGTGATGTACTACTGAAACTGATAGTATTGATTACAACATGCTGTATTGATTACAACATATTGTATTGATTACAATGTGATATACTACTGAAACTGATAGTATTGATTACAACATGCTGTATTGATTACAATGTGATATACTACTGAAACTGATAGTATTGATTATAACATGCTGTATTGATTACAATGTGATGTACTACTGAAACTGATAGTATTGATTATAACATATACTTATTATAACTTATCATGATTCTTCCAATGTAATATATTGATTACAACATATATTGATTACAATATGTGATATTGATTACAGTATATTATCTTGATTAGAATGTGTTATTGGTTACATTACATTGTATTGATTACATCGTGATATTCATCACAATATATTGTATTGATCACATTTGATATTGATTACAATATATTATATTGATTACAACATATAGTGATCACAACATATCATATAGATTTCAAGATATTATATTGATTACAACATGTTGTAATGATTACAGTATATTATATTGATTACAACATATGATACTGATTACGACATATTATATTCATTACAACATATGATATTGATTACATTGTATTGATTACAACATATGATATTGATTACATTGTATTGATTACACATCTTGTATTGATTACAACATATGATACTGGATACAAAATACTTTATTGATTACAACATATGATATTGATTACAACATATATAGTGATTACAAAATATTACATTGATTACTAGATATTGTATTGATTACAACATGTGATAATTTTTACAATATATTATATTGATTACAACATATGATATTGAGTGAAACATTATATTGATTACCACATATGATATTGATTACAGGACGTTATATTGATTACCACATATGATACCGATTAAAACATTATATTGATTACCACATGTGATATTGATTACAGTATGTTATAATGATTACAACATATGATATTGATTACAACATATTATGATTATAACATATGATATTGATTTCATTATATTGATTACACCATATTTTATTGATTACAACGTGATATTAATAACAACATATGACACTGATCATAATGTATTATATTGATTACAACATATGATATTGATTAATGCATTATCTTGAATACAACAGATGATGTTGATTACAATGTATTATATTGATTACAACATATGATATTGATTACCATATATTTTAAAGATGTTAGGAAGAGTATTAGGTAATATTTGTTTGTTGTGTTACTAACACAACACTAATATTGTTGTATGTTTTCCTACAGTGTTACGTGTGCTGAGAATTTTACTTGGATATCCCAGCCGAAGTATTCATGGAACTGGCAACACTGCACATTAAAACTACATGTTGGTCATTGTAAGTATGCCACGTTAAAACTACATGTTGGTCATTGTAAGTATGCCACATTAAGACTACATGTTGGTCATTGTAAGTATGCCACATTAAGACTACATGTTGGTCATTGTAAGTATGCCACATTAAGACTACATGTTGGTCATTGTAAGTATGCCACATTAAGACTACATGTTGGTCATTGTAAGTATGCCACATTAAGACTACATGTTGGTCATTGTAAGTATGCCACATTAAGACTACATGTTGGTCATTGTAAGTATGCCACATTAAGACTACATGTTGGTCATTGTAAGTATGCCACATTAAGACTACATGTTGGTCATTGTAAGTATGCCACATTAAGACTACATGTTGGTCATTGTAAGTATGCCACATTAAGACTACATGTTGGTCATTGTAAGTATGCCACATTAAGACTACATGTTGGTCATTGTAAGTATGCCACATTAAGACTACATGTTGGTCATTGTAAGTATGCCACATTAAGACTACATGTTGGTCATTGTAAGTATGCCACATTAAGACTACATGTTGGTCATTGTAAGTATGCCACATTAAGACTACATGTTGGTCATTGTAAGTATGCCACATTAAGACTACATGTTGGTCATTGTAAGTATGCCACATTAAGACTACATGTTGGTCATTGTAAGTATGCCACATTAAGACTACATGTTGGTCATTGTAAGTATGCCACATTAAGACTACATGTTGGTCATTGTAAGTATGCCACATTAAGACTACATGTTGGTCATTGTAAGTATGCCACATTAAGACTACATGTTGGTCATTGTAAGTATGCCACATTAAGACTACATGTTGGTCATTGTAAGTATGCCACATTAAGACTACATGTTGGTCATTGTAAGTATGCCACATTAAGACTACAAGTTGGTTATTGTAAGTATGCCACATTAAAACTACATGTTGGTCATTGTAAGTATGCCACATTAAGACTACATGTTGGTCATTGTAAGTATGCCACATTAAAACTACATGTTGGTCATTGTAAGTATGCCACATTAAGACTACATGTTGGTCATTGTAAGTATGCCACATTAAGACTACATGTTGGTCATTGTAAGTATGCCACATTAAGACTACATGTTGGTCATATGTAAGTATGCCGTTAAGTAGTAATCTATGATTATTATCTCATATTGAACGTTCATGCCATGATTTGACTCATTTCAGGTTATTGATATGTCTATTAATACAATGGTTTGGTCATTGTAAGTATGTACCACATTATACTACTGTTGTGTTCTCTACTGATCTGTCAATATCCACAGTTAAGTGATACCATGTTGTCATTGTAAGTATGCTCCACATTGAGTATGTCATCTATCCCAAGTGTGATGTGTGTTCATTTAAGTATCCAATTGAGCGTATACCAAGTTGTGTGTGTTCATTTCCAAGGTATTGCAATCCCAAGTTGATGACTGTTCATATCCAAGTGTGATGTGCATGTTCAATTATCCACATGTGATGCATATCCCATGTATGTTGTCATTATATGACATTAATGTATGTTGTTCATTATCAAGTGTGATTGCTGTTCATTATCAAGTGTGTATGTTATTATCCAAGTGTGATGTACTGTTCATTATCCAAGTGTGATGTGCTGTTCATTATCCCAAGTGTGATGTACTGTTCATTATCCCAAGTGTGATGTACTGTTCATTATCCCAAGTGTGATGTGCTGTTCATTATCCCAAGTGTGATGTACTGTTCATTATCCCAAGTGTGATGTACTGTTCATTATCCCAAGTGTGATGTACTGTTCATTATCCCAAGTGTGATGTACTGTTCATTATCCCAAGTGTGATGTGCTGTTCATTATCCCAAGTGTGATGTGCTGTTCATTATCCCAAGTGTGATGTACTGTTCATTATCCCAAGTGTGATGTGCTGTTCATTATCCCAAGTGTGATGTGCTGTTCATTATCCCAAGTGTGATGTGCTGTTCATTATCCCAAGTGTGATGTGCTGTTCATTATCCCAAGTGTGATGTGCTGTTCATTATCCCAAGTGTGATGTACTGTTCATTATCCCAAGTGTGATGTGCTGTTCATTATCCCAAGTGTGATGTGCTGTTCATTATCCCAAGTGTGATGTGCTGTTCATTATCCCAAGTGTGATGTACTGTTCATTATCCCAAGTGTGATGTGCTGTTCATTATCCCAAGTGTGATGTACTGTTCATTATCCCAAGTGTGATGTCTGTTCATTATCCCAAGTGTGATGTACTGTTCATTATCCCAAGTGTGATGTACTGTTCATTATCCCAAGTGTGATGTACTGTTCATTATCCCAAGTGTGATGTACTGTTCATTATCCCAAGTGTGATGTACTGTTCATTATCCCAAGTGTGATGTACTGTTCATTATCCCAAGTGTGATGTACTGTTCATTATCCCAAGTGTGATGTACTGTTCATTATCCCAAGTGTGATGTACTGTTCATTATCCCAAGTGTGATGTACTGTTCATTATCCCAAGTGTGATGTACTGTTCATTATCCCAAGTGTGATGTACTGTTCATTATCCCAAGTGTGATGTGCTGTTCATTATCCCAAGTGTGATGTACTGTTCATTATCCCAAGTGTGATGTACTGTTCATTATCCCAAGTGTGATGTACTGTTCATTATCCCAAGTGTGATGTACTGTTCATTATCCCAAGTGTGATGTACTGTTCATTATCCCAAGTGTGATGTCTGTTCATTCTCCCAAGTGTGATGTACTGTTCATTATCCAAGTGTGATGTACTGTTCATTATCCCAAGTGTGATGTACTGTTCATTATCCCAAGTGTGATGTACTGTTCATTATCCCAAGTGTGATGTGCTGTTCATTATCCCAAGTGTGATGTACTGTTCATTATCCCAAGTGTGATGTACTGTTCATTATCCCAAGTGTGATGTACTGTTCATTATCCCAAGTGTGATGTACTGTTCATATCCCAAGTGTGATGTACTGTTCATTATCCCAAGTGTGATGTACTGTTCATTATCCCAAGTGTGATGTACTGTTCATTATCCCAAGTGTGATGTACTGTTCATTATCCCAAGTGTGATGTTACTGTTCATTATCCCAAGGTGTGATGTGCTGTTCATTATCCCAAGTGTGATGTGCTGTTCATTATCCCAAGTGTGATGTACTGTTCATTATCCCAAGTGTGATGTACTGTTCATTATTCCCAAGTGTGATGTACCTGTTCATTATCCCAAGTGTGATGTGCTGTTCATTATCCCAAGTGTGATGTACTGTTCATTATCCCAAGTGTGATGTACTGTTTCATTATCCCAAGTGTGATGTACTGTTCATTATCCCAAGTGTGATGTACTGTTCATTATCCCAAGTGTGATGTACTGTTCATTATCCCAAGTGTGATGTACTGTTCATTATCCCAAGTGTGATGTGCTGTTCATTATCCCAAGTGTGATGTACTGTTCATTATCCCAAGTGTGATGTACTGTTCATTATCCCAAGTGTGATGTGCTGTTCATTATCCCAAGTGTGATGTACTGTTCATTATCCCAAGTGTGATGTACTGTTCATTATCCCAAGTGTGATGTGCTGTTCATTATCCCAAGTGTGATGTGCTGTTCATTATCCCAAGTGTGATGTGCTGTTCATTATCCCAAGTGTGATGTGCAGGTAACCAGGGTGACAGTTCCGCCACGGATGATCAAGAAGTGTCGTGATGTTGGGTGTAGGTCAGAGGTCAGTGGAGGTCATTTAACCCACTACTCGTAGTGGCCTCATACATTATGCATACGTCACTGCAGAACTTTACAAATAGGGAAGAGAAATTTGGGAGGAAACATCAGGAGAGATTGAGTGTAGAATGCCGGAAGGTGAGAGGAAATGACATGAGGGAAGTGTGTGGGGAATGAGTGTATTTAGGAAAGCAGTGATGGCTTGTGCAAGGGATGTGTGTGGCATGAGAAAGGTGGGAGGTGGGCAGATTAGAAACGGTAGTGAGTGGTGGAATGAAGAAGTAAGATTGTTAGTGAAAGAGAAAACAAAGGCGTTTGGGTGGTACTTACAGGAAAGAAGTGCAAATGATTTGGGAATGTATAAGATAAAGCGGCAGGAGGTCAAGAGGAAGGTGCAGGGTTAGAAAAAGAGGGTAAATGAGAGTTGGGGTGAGACAGTGTTATTAAACTTTAGGAAGAATAAGATGGTGTTGTGGGAGGAGGTAAATAACATACGAAAAACAAGAGGAAAAAAGGGGAACATCGGCGAATTGGCGCAAAAGCGGAAATGGTTACAGTTCGTGATGAAGTGAGAAGTTTGATGAATGTGATGATAGAGTGGCAGATATAGGGTGATTTGGTCGGGGTGGTGTGCGAAGTGAGAGGGTTAGGGAGAGTGATTTGATGACGAAAGAAGAGGTATCGGAAGCCTTACATAGGATGAAATGTGGAAGTTGGTTACAGTAAGTGGTATTGCGGTGGAATTTATTAAGAAAGAGAGTGACTATTGTTGACTGTTTGGTAAGGTTATTTAATGTATGTATGACTCATGGTGAGGTGGCTGAGGATTGGCGGAATGCTTGCATAGTGCCATTGTACAAAGGCAAAGGGGATAAGAGTGAGTGCTCAAATTACAGAGGTATAAGTTTGTTGAGTATTCCTGGTAAATTATATGGGAGGGTATTGATTGAGAGGGTGAAGGCATGTACAGAGCATCAGATTGGGGAAGAGCAGTGTGGTTTCAGAAGTGGTAGAGGATGTGTGGATCAGGTGTTTGCTTTGAAGAATGTATGTGAGAAATACTTAGAAAAGCAAATGAATTTGTATGTGGCATTTATGGATCTGGAGAAGGCATAAGATGGGATTGATGGAAATGGCTTGTGGAAGGTTTTAAGAGTATATGGTGTGGGAGGAAAGTTGCCAGAAGCAGTGGGAAGTTTTTGTCAAAGGTGTAATGCACGTGTTCGAGTAATACGAGAGGAGAGGAAATGTTTTCAAGTGATGGATGGAGTGCGGCAGGGGAGTGTGATATCCTCCTCATGGTTGTTTGATTTGTTTATGGAGTGGGTGGTTATGGAGGTAAATGCAAGCTTATTGGAGAGAGGTGCAAGTATGCAATCTATAGCGTAGAAGAGAACCTGTGAAGTGAGTTAGTTGTTTGCTGATGATACAGCACTGGTAGCAGATTCGAGTGTGAAGCTTTAGAAGTTAGTGATTGAGTTTGGAAGGGTGTGTGAAAGGAGAAAGTTGAGAGAAAGCTTGCATAGTGCCTTTATATATATATTGGCACTATACATGCATTCCGCCAATCCTGCGGCACTTAACCATCTAGATAGAGAAAACCTCGAGGAAGTGATGTTTTAGATATCTGGGAGTGGCCAGGATAACCAATCGAACCATAGAAGAGGAGGTGAGTGAAGGGACAAAGGTTCTGGAAGCAATGAAGAATGTGTGAGAAGAGTGATCGTTATCTGCGAGGGCAAAAATGGATCTGAGCCCTCTCTCTCACTGGTGGCAGAGTCACATACGACATACACATATACATGTGTATGTCGTACGCTTCTCTTCAACTTTAATTTCTTATGCATCTCAGTTATCTTCTGTCTACGCCTTTGATCTCTCTCTCTCTCTCTCTCTCTCTCTCTCTCTCTCTCTCTCTCTCTCTCTCTCTCTCTCTCTCTCTCTCTCTCTCTCTCTCTCTCATTTAGGAAATATCTCCTCAGTAGAAAGTCATCCACTTGCTTTCTGATTATCTTTCCCAGAACCTTACACACCACACTGGTTAGTGAGACCCGTCTGTAGTTCACCGTCTGTTCCCGGTCTCCTGTCTTATATACAGGTGTGACGTTTACCCTTTTCCATTCCCTTAGCACTATACTTCACTACATTGACATCTCGAACACTAATTGAAGTGGTTTATCAAGCGTATCTGCACACATCTTTAGCACATAAGATGACATTACATCAGGACCATGAGCATGTGTGGGTCAAGTACTTTTAGTTTTCTGTAAACATATTTTCTAGATATCTCAATGATGTCCAAATTTTCCTGCCCATTTTATCCCACTGGTGTTAATGCTGTAGTGTCTTCCACTATGAAAACACTTTTGAACTTGTTATTCAGTTCCTCACATACCCTTACATCATCCTCTACTATATTTCCCTCTGAATCCTCGCCTGATTAGCTGCTCCTTAACTGACCTCCTGATGAATCTATGGAAAAATTTTGGATTCTAGTTGCCTTGTCCTCAATGTTCTTTTATTCACAGTTTCTTTGTTTCTGTTATCTTATCCTGGTATACTGGTTCCTGCTCTCTTATACCTTGCAAATGTTAGCTGACTGGAGTGTCGTCTATATCTTCATCACTACACATCTCGAAGCTCCTTTGCTTTATATCGTCTTTTAATAAACTATTCCTTCCTCTTTCTTACCGTTCCCTCTGTGTATGAGGCTTGAGGCACCCATGCCTCTACTCTTACACTATGAATTTCACAGAACCTCTCAACACAACGCCCTGGTTCCTGGTTACTGAACTCCATTTATCAATCTACGTTACCATAGAAACTTGTGTCTCCATGAATCACTATGAGAATCTAAATTCCCCCAGTCTGTCTCTATACAACTGAAATCCTCCATTATCAGTACTTTATCATCTCTGAGAAGTGAAGGTTTTACTCCTCCATGTACCGTCCTGATAACACCTCTATGCTCTTCTTCCTTACGGTTACAATTTCCATTTTGTATTGTCTGAATGAGGCATCCTACACTATTTCTTGAAATTTGAGGTTGTCGTTTTTCTTCCTATTTTCCTTAAAAGGGTAAATCTTCCTCCTAGTTTACCTTCTCTTTTCTGTCATGTGTCCTTCTGGGCAGAACAGGTGAGAGCTTATCTCTTTGGTAAGCTTAGTTTCCACGACTCCAATAACATCAGGTGCACTTTCCCTTATACGATCCTTGAATTCCAGTTCTTTACCACTAATCATTATCCCATCAACATGTGATTACATGACTTTCAGTCAGGCTAACACTGCTGTCCTCTCTGTGGTTCTAGCGCCCATCCTCTTGCCATGTGTGGCGTCTCCAGTTTTTTGTCTTCTGACTGTACTGTTTGCTTTTCAGCCTCTCTTCCTTACGTCTACCACACTTGAGGAATATCCCACTGAGTTCCACCTTGCCTTTAAGCTTTCCTAAGTACTTCCTGGCTTGATGACTCCAAGTCAAACGTAACCATAAGTGGTCGCCCATCACTTCTTGGTTATAACCTCCTGTTCTTCTCCTTCATCACCGCTTGGTTATAACCTTCTGTTCTTCTCCTTCATCACCTCTTGGTTATAACCTCCTGTTCTTCTCCTTCATCACCTCTTGGTTATAACCTCCTGTTCTTCTCCTTCATCACCTCTTGGTTATAACCTCCTGTTCTTCTCCTTCATCACCTCTTGGTTATAACCTCCTGTTCTTCTCCTTCATCACCTCTTGGTTATAACCTCCTGTTCTTCTCCTTCATCACCTCTTGGTTATAACCTCCTGTTCTTCTCCTTCATCAACTCTTGGTTATAACCTCCTGTTCTTCTCCTTCATCAACTCTTGGTTATAACCTCCTGTTCTTCTCCTTCATCACCTCTTGGTTATAACCTCCTGTTCTTCTCCTTCATCACCTCTTGGTTATAACCTGTTCTCCTTCATCACGAGCCTGGCAGTGCCATGGCCTCCAGTAATCTCTTCATACGCATTTCATGATTGTTTTCCATATCTTCCTCTGCTGTGACGACGTATGATCAACCGCTGACTATATTGCAGGTCACACTGGAGGTGGGAAGCAGTATGTGGTATGACTATATTGCAGGTCACACTGGAGGTGGGAAGCAGTATGTGGTATGACTATATTGCAGGTCACACTGGAGGTGGGAAGCAGTATGTGGTAGAGGCTGCAGCACAGCTTGCTGGCAAGTTCACTACCATGTTCATCTTGTCTGCCCTCACCCCCGCTCCCACTGTAACCTCACTCCTCTCAGGTTAGTGTTCAGAAATCTACCATTTTGTGATGATATACTGAGGTGTTGTTTACACATACTGATGTTTACATATACTGATGTGTTGTTTACACATACTGATGTGTTGTTTATATACATTGATGTGTTATTTGCATATACTGATGTGTTGTTTACATATACTGATGTGTTGTTTACATATACTGATGTGTTGTTTACATATACTGATGTGTTGTTTACATATACTGATGTGTTGTTTACATATACTGATGTGTTTACGTGTCTTAATACATAATCGGGAAACGTTTAGGTTCAAGATAACTGAAAAGTGATATCTTTTATAAGCTTGAAAGTTTGGGCAGTTAAATCTAAAGTGAAAGGTAAGTCATAAACCACTGAGTAAGTCATAAACCACCGTCCAAGTTAGGTAATAAACCACTTGGCAAGGTAAGTAATAAACCAATGGGTAAGGTAAGTAATATACCATTGGGCAAGTCAAGTAATAAATCAGTGGGCAAGTCAAGTAATAAGTCAGTGGGCAAGTCAAGTAATAAGTCAGTGGGCAAGTCAAGTAATAAGTCAGTGGGCAAGTCAAGTAATAAATCAGTGGGCAAGTCAAGTAATAAGTCAGTGGGCAAGTCAAGTAATAAATCAGTGGGCAAGTCAAGTAATAAGTCAGTGGGCAAGTCAAGTAATAAGTCAGTGGGCAAGTCAAGTAATAAATCAGTGGGCAAGTCAAGTAATAAGTCAGTGGGCAAGTCAAGTAATAAGTCAGTGGGCAAGTCAAGTAATAAGTCAGTGGGCAAGTCAAGTAATAAGTCAGTGGGCAAGTCAAGTAATAAGTCAGTGGGCAAGTCAAGTAATAAGTCAGTGGGCAAGTCAAGTAATAAATCAGTGGGCAAGTCAAGTAATAAGTCAGTGGGCAAGTCAAGTAATAAGTCAGTGGGCAAGTCAAGTAATAAGTCAGTGGGCAAGTCAAGTAATAAGTCAGTGGGCAAGTCAAGTAATAAGTCAGTGGGCAAGTCAAGTAATAAGTCAGTGGGCAAGTCAAGTAGTAAGTCAGTGGGCAAGTCAAGTAATAAGTCAGTGGGCAAGTCAAGTAATAAGTCAGTGGGCAAGTCAAGTAATAAGTCAGTGGGCAAGTCAAGTAATAAGTCAGTGGGCAAGTCAAGTAATAAGTCAGTGGGCAAGTCAAGTAATAAGTCAGTGGGCAAGTCAAGTAATAAGTCAGTGGGCAAGTCAAGTAATAAGTCAGTGGGCAAGTCAAGTAATAAGTCAGTGGGCAAGTCAAGTAATAAGTCAGTGGGCAAGTCAAGTAATAAGTCAGTGGGCAAGTCAAGTAATAAGTCAGTGGGCAAGTTAAGTAATAAGTCAGTGGGGACCTTTACTTCAACAGAAACATAAAGGAAGACGTCGGGGGGGGGGGGGGGGGAGAAAATATAAAGGTTTGAAATCTATAATGGATTGTAGAGCTAATGTGAATACCTAAGAATGTTGCTTGATGAAGATGAGCATAATAGTTGTTCTTATGAGTAACGGATGTATGAACTAAATGAGTTGGTAAATATGAAATGTAGCAAATTATTACACACAGTAAGAAGATGTATGGAGAGCAGCAGACATGAGGTTACTAAATACAGAAGGTACGTGAGGTATATGGAAGAGAGAAGATACGAAAATATGTAAGAGTTTACCAAACACTGGAAAAAAGATGTGTATCATAGAAAATTAGAATTGTCGTAATGAGCAAAATGTCTGTTTTAGAAAATTCACTTGAGTAAATTTGCAAGTGTTTATATATAGACCTGGAAGTGAAGTGTGTGTCATGAAGGGGGTTCATTTATGTGGTGTCCACAGAGACTTATTATTGGTTATATTACCAGGGTTCTCTTACTTGATGACTCAAATGTATGGAATGTTCTGAGCTTATGAGTAATACTCAGGGTTTGTGAGATCTGCTCTGGCCCTCTATGAGTCTTCTTCTAGCTCATAAATTCTACGCTGGGAATATGAGTTCTGCTCTTAGCACATGAGTCCTGTCCTGGGCGTATGAGTCTTGCTCTAGCCTTATGAGTTATCTTCTGGACATATGAGTTCTGCTCAATGTTTTTGAGTCCTAATCTTGAACTTATGAGTATTGCTCTGGACTCATCCATAATATCAATTTTCTTGTCTTTCTTCTGTATTCATCATGTTCATCTCTTCATCCGTATTCATCATGTTCATCTCTTCATCCGTATTCATCATGTTCATCCCTTCATCCGTATTCATCATGTTCATCTCTTCATCCGTATTCATCATGTTCATCTCTTCATCCGTATTCATCATGTTCATCTCTTCATCCGTATTCATCATGTTCATCCCTTCATCCGTATTCATTATGTTCATCTCTTCATCCGTATTCATCATGTTCATCTCTTCATCCGTATTCATCATGTTCATCTCTTCATCCGTATTCATCATGTTCATCCCTTCATCCGTATTCATCATGTTCATCTCTTCATCCGTATTCATCATGTTCATCTCATCCGTATTCATCATGTTCATCCCTTCATCCGTATTCATCATGTTCATCTCTTCATCCGTATTCATCATGTTCATCCTTCATCCGTATTCATCATGTTCATCCCTTCATCCGTATTCATCATGTTCATCCTTCATCCGTATTCATCATGTTCATCTCTTCATCCGTATTCATCATGTTCATCTCTTCATCCGTATTCATCATGTTCATCTCTTCATCCGTATTCATCATGTTCATCCCTTCATCCGTATTCATCATGTTCATCCCTTCATCCGTATTCATCATGTTCATCTCTTCATCCGTATTCATCATGTTCATCCCTTCATCCGTATTCATCATGTTCATCTCTTCATCCGTATTCATCATGTTCATCTCTTCATCCGTATTCATCATGTTCATCCCTTCATCCGTATTCATCATGTTCATCCCTTCATCCGTATTCATCATGTTCATCCCTTCATCCGTATTCATCATGTTCATCTCTTCATCCGTATTCATCATGTTCATCTCTTCATCCGTATTCATCATGTTCATCCCTTCATCCGTATTCATCATGTTCATCCCTTCATCCGTATCATGTTCATCTTCATCGTATCATCATGTCATCCTTCATCCGTATTCATCATGTTCATCCCTTCATCCGTATTCATCATGTTCATCCCTTCATCCGTATTCATCATGTTCATCCCTTCATCCGTATTCATCATGTTCATCCCTTCATCCGTAGTTTCATCATGTTTCATCTTCCCTTCATCCGTATTCATCATGTTCATCCCTTCATCCGTATTCATCATGTTCATCCCTTCATCCGTATTCATCATGTTCATCCCTTCATCCGTATTCATCATGTTCATCTCTTCATCCGTATTCATCATGTTCATCTCCATCCGTATTCATCATGTTCATCTCTTCATCCGTATTCATCATGTTCATCCCTTCATCCGTATTCATTATGTTCATCTCTTCATCCGTATTCATCATGTTCATCCCTTCATCCGTATTCATCATGTTCATCTCTTCATCCGTATTCATCATGTTCATCCCTTCATCCGTATTCATCATGTTCATCTCTTCATCCGTATTCATCATGTTCATCCCTTCATCCGTATTCATCATGTTCATCCCTTCATCCGTATTCATCATGTTCATCTCTTCATCCGTATTCATCATGTTCATCCTTTTCATAAGTTCCTTTGTTCCTTACTTAACGTTTGTATTTACTGTGTTTGCTTCCATACTGTGACTGCATGTATCACAGGACCATGTGTAACTACATGTCTGCATGTATCACAGGACCATGTGTAACTACATGTCTGCATGTATCACAGGACCATGTGTAACTACATGTCTGCATGTATCACAGGACCATGTGTAACTACATGTCTGCATGTATCACAGGACTATGTGTAACTACATGTCTGCATGTATCACAGGACCATGTGTAACTACATGTCTGCATGTATCACAGGACCATGTGTAACTACATGTCTGCATGTATCACAGGACCATGTGTAACTACATGTCTGCATGTATCACAGGACCATGTGTAACTACATGTCTGTATGTATCACAGGACCATGTGTAACTACATGTCTGCATGTATCACAGGACCATGTGTAACTACATGTCTGCATGTATCACAGGACCATGTGTAACTACATGTCTGCATGTATCACAGGACCATGTGTAACTACATGTCTGCATGTATCACAGGACCATGTGTAACTACATGTCTGCATGTATCATAGGACCATGTGTAACTACATGTCTGCATGTATCACAGGACCATGTGTAACTACATGTCTGCATGTATCACAGGACCATGTGTAACTACATGTCTGCATGTATCACAGGACCATGTGTAACTACATGTCTGCATGTATCACAGGACCATGTGTTACTATCAGTTTCACCATTCAACTCGCCTTCATAAGTTCCTATTCCAAGGCCAGTATGCAGGCTCTCTGCCAACAGGTCTTTGTTAACTACAATATGTTGTTGCATGATTTGTGTTTTTCTGATAGACTCTTTTCTTCTGTATTTATGAGTTTTGTTTTTGAGAATCTTAGTCGGAATTTTTGGTTTATGATCATTATTCGTGTTTGATATATCATAATCATATGATTTCTTAATTTGATAGTATTTCATTATCATGTTTGTTACATCATTGCTGCACAATAATACAAGTATGTTCGTAGCATTCATCAAACTTGCTACATCATCGTATTCAATTGATTTTGCAGTCACTTTATTAATCATATAACTAAAATTGACTCAATCCTTTCCTGTAATGTCATTTGAGCAATACATTTGTCATTCACTATTTTGCTGTACCCAAAAAAGACTGGGTTTCCCTCTTTTATCATTTTCTTCCAAGGTTATCTTTATTGGTGCCAACATCTTCATTATTGATGTCAATATCATCTTTATTACTCACACTGCTCACTACTGATGCCAACATCATCTTTATTGATGCCAACATCATATTTGTTGATGTCTACATCATTTTTTATTAATGTCAACATAATTTTTATTACTCATATTGCTCATTGTTGATGTCAACATCATCATTATTACTCATATTGCTCATTATTGATGCTAACATCATCTTTTTTGATGTCTACATTATTTTCACTGATGTCAACATCATCTTTATTACTCATATTGCTCAGTATTGATGTCAACATTATCTCTATTGATGTCAGCATTATATTTATGTATGCTAACATCAGCTTTATTGATGTCTACATCAGTTTTATTGATGTCAACATAATCTTTACTACTCATATTGCTCATTATTGAAGCCAACATTATCCTTATTGATGTCAACATCATCTTTATTATTCATATTGCTCATCATTGATGCCAGCATCATCTTTATTGATGTGAACACCATCTTTACTACTCATATTGCTCATCATTGATGCCAGCATCATCTTTATTGATGTGAACACCATCTTTACTACTCATATTGCTCATCATTGATGCTAGCATCATCTTTATTGATGCCAACATTATCTTTATTGATGTGAACACCATCTTTACTACTCATATTGCTCATCATTGATGCCAGCATCATCTTTATTGATGCCAACATTATCTTTATTGATGTGAACACCATCTTTACTACTCATATTGCTCATTATTGATGCCAACATCAACTTTATTGATGTATAGCAATTTTGTGCAGTTTAATTACTTTACAGAATTAGTTATTATCTCTTATATTTGCTCTGACATTTCACTTATTGATACACTTATATCTGTCTATATATCTGCTTGATCCAGGCATGCCACACTCTGCCTACATCAAGTTACACCATGACTGAAGTGTCACCCTTGTTATCATCACATCTGATGAAGTTGTTGTTATCATCACATGTGATGAAGTTGTTGTCTTGTTATCATCACATCTGATGAAGTTGTTGTCTTGTTATCATCACATGTGATGAAGTTGTTGTCTTGTTATCATCACATCTGATGAAGTTGTTGTCTTGTTATCATCACATCTGATGAAGTTGTTGTCTTGTTATCATCACATGTGATGAAGTTGTCGTCTTGTTATCATCACATCTGATGAAGTTGTTGTCTTGTTATCATCACATGTGATGAAGTTGTCGTCTTGATATCATCACATGTGATGAAGTTGTCGTCTTGTTATCATCACATGTGATGAAGTTGTCGTCTTGTTATCATCACATGTGATGAAGTTGTCGTCTTGTTATCATCACATGTGATGAAGTTGTCGTGTTGTTATCATCACATGTGATGAAGTTGTCGTTTTGTTATCATCACATGTGATGAAGTTGTCGTCTTGTTATCATCACATGTGATGAAGTTGTCGTCTTGTTATCATCACATGTGATGAAGTTGTCGTCTTGTTATCATCACATGTGATGAAGTTGTCGTCTTGTTATCATCACATGTGATGAAGTTGTCGTCTTGTTATCATCACATCTGATGAAGTTGTTGTCTTGTTATCATCACATGTGATGAAGTTGTCGTCTTGTTATCATCACATGTGATGAAGTTGTCGTCTTGTTATCATCACATGTAATGAAGTTGTCGTCTTGTTATCATCACATGTGATGAAGTTGTCGTCTTGTTATCATCACATGTGATGAAGTTGTCGTCTTGTTATCATCACATGTGATGAAGTTGTCGTCTTGTTATCATCACATGTGATGAAGTTGTCGTCTTGTTATCATCACATGTGATGAAGTTGTCGTCTTGTTATCATCACATGTGATGAAGTTGTCGTCTTGTTATCATCACATGTGATGAAGTTGTCGTCTTGTTATCATCACATGTGATGAAGTTGTCGTGTTGTTATCATCACATGTGATGAAGTTGTCGTTTTGTTATCATCACATGTGATGAAGTTGTCGTCTTGTTATCATCACATGTGATGAAGTTGTCGTCTTGTTATCATCACATGTGATGAAGTTGTCGTGTTATCATCACATGTGATGAAGTTGTCCTGTTGTTATCATCACATGTGATGAAGTTGTCGTTTTGTTATCATCACATGTGATGAAGTTGTCGTCTTGTTATCATCACATGTGATGAAGTTGTCGTGTTGTTATCATCACATGTGATGAAGTTGTCGTGTTGTTATCATCACATGTGATGAAGTTGTCGTGTTGTTATAATCACATGTGATGAAGTTGTCGTCTTGTTATCATCACATGTGATGAAGTTGTCGTGTTGTTATCATCACATGTGATGAAGTTGTCGTGTTGTTATCATCACATGTGATGAAGTTGTCGTCTTGTTATCATCACATGTGATGAAGTTGTCGTCTTGTTATCATCACATGTGATGAAGTTGTCGTCTTGTTATCATCACATGTGATGAAGTTGTCGTGTTGTTATCATCACATGTGATGAAGTTGTCGTGTTGTTATCATCACATGTGATGAAGTTGTCGTCTTGTTATCATCACATGTGATGAAGTTGTCGTCTTGTTATCATCACATGTGATGAAGTTGTCGTCTTGTTATCATCACATGTGATGCAGTTGTCGTCTTGTTATCATCACATGTGATGAAGTTGTCGTGTTGTTGTTATTGTGATGATTTCTCCCGTACTGCTACACAAGACAGGATCACACAGGGAGACGTGTTATTGTGGACCTGCAGATATAACGGATCAAGATCCTTCAGTAGTGTACTTACATTATTAACAACTTTCGTTGTTGTGGAAGTCCTGATCCTCAGTTGTGATTATAGTCTCCTCTGTTACAACACACCTTTGTATTTATCATTCAGTCACTTGTGCATTTTCTTGTGTTGTTCATATGTTTATTAACTCCATCAATTTTCATGTTGACAGGTTCATTAGCGGGTGGATGCTGGTTGTACCTCCGTGGTTGTGCACAAGCATCGCCCAAGATTCTCTCAATTCTTTCCTCAACACTTGTGAGCATCCATCATGCCTACACCTACACCACTTCATATCCTGTCATTCAGGTAGGAAATGTATCGTAAAACATGTTCATCATGTATGTAAGTTATCTTGTGCCAAAGTTCTGTTCTAGTGTTCTTCCATTAATGTTCCACCATGTTTATCTCGTAGAAAAATGTTATTAAGACAAAGAACTTTGTATTTCTTGTCTCGTTTTTACTCATTATTATATGAAAATAATTATGTTTTATTGACCGTTAAGAATATATTGACCGTTAAATGTACATCATTAAGAATATATTGACCGTTAAATGTACATCATTAAGAATATATTGACCGTTAAATGTACATCATTAAGAATATATTGACCGTTAAATGTACATCATTAAGAATATATTGACCGTTAAATGTACATCATTAAGAATATATTGACCGTTAAATGTACATCATTAAGAATATATTGACCGTTGAATGTACATCATTAAGAATATATTGACCGTTAAATGTACATCATTAAGAATATATTGACCGTTAAGTGTACATCATTAAGAATATATTGACCGTTAAATGTACATCATTAAGAATATATTGACCGCTAAATGTACATCATTAAGAATATATTGACCGTTAAATGTACATCATTAAGAATATATTGACCGTTAAATGTACATCATTAAGAATATATTGACCGTTAAATGTACATCATTAAGAATATATTGACCGTTAAATGTACATCATTAAGAATAGATAGAAATGAAGTATAAGTGATGAGTCAGGCCCTGCTGTGACGTCACAGGTCATGTGTTGACAAGAGTGATCATATCCCAGCAGTCATCCCAGTATGGGGTCAGTCATCCCAGTATGGGGTCAGTCATCCCAGTATGGGGTCAGTCATCCCAGTATGGGGTCAGTCATCCCAGTATAATGAGCGCGACAGCGATCTCAACTCTAAGTGTATGGCAGAGTTTCTGGAATATTTGGTTGACTACTTCATTGCACATTGAAATGTCATTGATTTAGAAGAATTTTAGTTGACTAAATACAGATGTGGTGTTTACTTAACCCGGAGATAACCAGTGTGATCACTTTAAATGTCTTTCATGTTATTTCCTTCAGAGATAACCAGATGTGGCAGATGAAACACATTTTATCTTATACAACTTCCAATGTCATGTAGAATACGTCTATTTGTAGTGTATGATTTAATTTGTGATTAGGTTATTATTTGCACAAAGTTCATTGGTCTGTAGTTTTCTTTCTATTCATCATTTTGTGATGAATAACATCTTAATGTATAAAGTTACATTCGGGTCAGAAGTCCTTGTTTATGACCACGTCTTGAAGGAAATATGAGACAGTCATTTTCTGTTCCAACTTTCCCAGTTGTCTTGTGAAAGAAGTTTTGTCGTAGTGAAGTGATGGAGGAGCGAGGTGTACGGTGTAAGTACAGACAGTAGTGCTTCCCTCTGCACGAACTTCTTACACTCAAGTCTCGAGAATTATGATGGGTTGGGACCAGATCCCATCACGTCACGTGTTTCAATAGTTATTGAACTGTTAGATTCTGTACCATATAACACACAGAAAGAAACATGTCTTTATTCCTACAAGTTATCAAACACATCTATAAGCTTTATCCCTGTGGTATGGGAGAAAACTTTCTACTTTTGTATTCCGCGCGTGTCGTAGAAGACAACTAAAAGGGGCGGGAGAAGAGGTATATGAACTACCCCCCATGGAACAGGAGAAGGAGCCAGGCAAGGAGTGCTTATCCTCCTCGAAGGCTCAGATTGGGGTGTCTAAATGTGTCTGGATATAACCAAGATGAAAACAAAGGAGAGATAGGTAGTAGGTATTAAAAAAGGAACCTGGATATTCTGGCTTTGAGTAAAACGAAGCTTAAGGGTATAGGGGAGGAGTGGCTTGGAAAAGTCGTAGGAGTAAAGTTAGGGATTGGAGTTTGTGGAGTTCTGTGCTGAAGAAGGACTGGTGATTGGGAATACCTGGTTTAAAAAGAGATATACATAAGTATACGTATGTATGGTCAGCAGGCATTGTTAGATAACCTAGTAATTGACAGGTGTGTAAAAGAGAGACTTTGGATGTTAATGTGCTGAGAGGAGCAGCTGGAGGGATATCTGGTCATTATCTTGTGGAGGCTAAGGTGAAGATTTGTAGAGGTTTTCGAAAAAGAGGAAACAATGTCGGAGAGAAGAGAGTGGTGAGAGTAAGTGAGCTTGGGAAGGAGACTTGTGTGAGGAAGTACCAGGAGAGATTGAGTGTAGAATGGCAAAAGTTGCGAGCAAATAACGTAAGTGGAGTGGGGCAGGAATGAGATGTATTTAGGGAAGCAGTGATGGCTTGCGCAAAAGATGCCCGTGGCTTGAGAAAGGTGGGAGGTGGGCAGATTAGAAAGGGTAGTGAGTGGTGGGATGAAGAAGTAAGATTATTAGTGAAATAGAAAAGAGAGGCATTTGGACGATACTTACAAGGAAGGAGTAAAAATGATTGGGAGATGTATGAGATAAAGCAGCAGGAGATCAAGAGAAAGGTGCAAGGTTTGAAAAAGAAGGCAAATGAGAGTTGGGGTGAGGGAGTATCATTAGATTTTAGGGAGAATGAAAAGATGTTTTGGAAGGAGATAGATAAAGTGGGTAAGATAAGAGAACAAAGGAGAACACCAGTGAAGGGAGCAAGAGGGAAATGGATAACCGGTAGTGGTGAAATGAGGAGATGGAGTGAATATTTTGAAGGTTTGTTGAATGTGTTTGATGATAGAGTGGCAGATATAGGGTGTTTTGGTCGAGGTGGTGTGCGAATTAAGAGGGTCAGGGAGAATGGTTTGGTGAACAGAGAAGAGGTAGTGAAAGTTTTGCGGCTGTAGTGGATGGTATTGCTGTTGAATTTATTAGAAAAGGGAATGACTGTGTTGTTGATTGATTGGTAAGGTTATTTATTCTATGTATGGATCATGGTGAAGCGCCTAAGGATTTGCAGAATGCATGCATAGTGCCATTGTACAAAGGCAAAGGGGATGAAGGTGTGTGTTGAGACTGCAGCGGCATAAGTTTATTGAATACACCTGGTAAGTTGTATAGGAGTGTATAAATTAAGAGGGTAAAAGCATGTACAAAGTATCAGATTTGGGAGGAGCAGTGTGGTTTCAGAAGTGGTAGAGGATGTGTAGATCAGGTGTTTGCTTTGAAGAATGTATGTGAGAAATACTTAGAAAAACAGATGGATTTGTATGTCGCATTTATGGTTCTGGAGAAGGCATATGATAGGGTGGATAGAGATGCTCTGTGGAAGGTATTAAGAATATATGGTGTGGGAGGCAAGTTGCTAGAAGCAGTGAATTTTTTTTACCAAGGATGTAAGGCATGTGGACGAGTTGGAAGAGAGGAAAGTGATTGGTTCCCAGAAAAGGTCGATTTGCGGCAGGGTTGCGTGATGACTCCATTTGCTGTTTAATTTGTTTGTGGATGGGGTGGTTAGGGAGGTGAATGCGAGAGTGTTGAAGAGAGAGGCGAGTATACAGTCTGTTGAGGATGAGAGGGCCTGGGAAGTGAGTCAATTGTTGTTTGCCATACAGCACTGGTGGCTGATTCGAGTAAAAACTGCAGGAGTTGGTGACTGAGTTTAGGAAAGTATGAGAAAAGAGAAAGTTGAGACTATAGGTTATTAGTTTCAGCATAGCTGAGGGACAAGTTAGTTGTGGTGTGAATTTGAATAGTGAGAAACTGGAGGAAGTGAAGTGTTTTAGATATCTGAGAGTGGACTTAGTAACGAATGGAACCATGGAAGCGGAAGTGAGTCACAGGGTGGGGGAGGGGGCGAAGGTTCGGGAGCAATGAAGAATGTGCGGAAGGAAAGAACGTTATCTCGGAGAGCGAAATTGGGTATGTTTGAAGGAATAGTGGTTCCAACAATGTTATATGGTTGCGAGGCGTGGGCTATGGATAAGGCTGTGCGGAGGAGGGTGGATGTGCTGAAATATATGTTTAGGGACAATATGTGGTGTGAAGTGATTTGATTAAGTAATGAAAGGGTGTCTGTGGTTATTAAGCCTTTTCGTGTTATTGTCTTCAATTTAGCAGTTTGCTTTCCATCTCAAGTTGAATTCGTTGGGCGTTTGACAGTCTACAATCTGCTCATAAATAAAAACTGTAGTTGTCTGCAGATCTTAGTATTCCTCGTCTTACTACGGTAAGAAGACGTTCATCAGCTCCAGGGAATACGTTGCTCACCTCATGTGTAACAACACAGTTACAACAGACAACGTAACGCAGTTGTTACTTGAAGTATCAGACGAGAAGGAAAATTTGCGTCAGTGTGTTGTATGTGATGAGAGAGGAGTGCACGATAATGATGTTGGTAATGTAGGTAAGACGAACACACATCATATGGGATAAATCATCCTGTAATGACTTTAATCCCTCAACATGAATCACCTGATCAGAAACCACTGTACGATAGTGAAGATGTTTGTAAACTAATATATAGTAAATAAAAAAACACAATATGTAAATTGTGAAATAAACTTCAGTAAGTGTAAGAAAAGATAATGAGTAAAGTTAGTGTATTGTAAGATAAGATAGTGGGTAAAGTTAGTGTATTGTAAGATAAGATAGTGAGTAAAGTTAGTGTATTGTAAGATAAGATAGTGGGCAAAGTTAGTGTATGGTAAGCTTACTGTATGATAAGATAAGATAGTGAGTAAAGTTAGTGTATTGTAAAATAAGGTGGAGAAAATCATTAAGAAATGTGACTAGAGTGACAGACTCATGCGTAGAGTAAGATAATGTTAGACCAAACGTAAATTCCTTCTAATTTTTTAGATTGCATTGTAGATGATGTGAAACCCAGCAAACTCTTCTTAGGAAGACAAATTAATTACTCTCCTTACACTTTCCTTACACGTCTTTGCGCTTCTGTGTATACACACACGCCTCAGCTAAGACTATAGCGGTGTCAACATTATGTAATCCTCCAAAGACTTGCAGTGATGAGGAACAAATACCCGGTGATAACAATGATAGAAGAATTAGGATGGTACAATCAAGACTATGGCGCAGCGCATGAACCCGCTGAACCAGTGACTCTCATATGTGACTGCTCATATGTGTTTGTTTGTGGCACTAGATGGCGCATGGGGCGTGTGGGTGAGGATGAGTTGGGTCATACGGTGGATTTATCAGTGTTGTCATTATAATACAAGACATATTCAGGTTATGGAATATATTATACAACCAACACGTAGTTTCTGGTGAGCATGAGGCATTTCTGTTAGTGGTTTATCACTTGTTGTATTACTGACACTACAGCAGCTGTGGTGCTCCCGACTCCTCCCTCACACTACAGCAGCTGTGGTGCTCCCGACTCCTCCCTCACACTACAGCAGCTGTGGTGCTCCCGACTCCTCCCTCACACTACAGCAGCTGTGGTGCTCCCGACTCCTCCCCCACACCACAGCAGCTGTGGTGCTCCCGACTCCTCCCCCACACCACAGCTGACCAGGGTCTTCCACACTGTGCATAGTCAGGCCAGGATAACGTGTGGAGCAGCGACTCAAGTGGTAGAACAAGACACACATGAGGCGGAAAAGGTTAAGAAAAAAGAGAAAAATGATTAAATAAACGTTTTAGAGAGAGAGAGAGAGAGAGAGAGAGAGAGAGAGAGAGAGAGAGAGAGAGAGAGAGAGAGAGAGAGAGAGAGAGAGTTATGTGCAAACTACTCCACATTTATTGTGTCATTATTCAGCACAGGACAGAAGAAACTCATTGTAGGAAATAGTATAATATGACACAAGAATATACTATATGACACAAGAATGTACCATAATATGACACAAGAATATACTATGATATAACACAAGAATATACTATTATACTTTCTATTATACTTTGTCGCTGTCTCCCACGTTAGCGAGGTAGCGCAAGGAAATAGACGAAAGAATGGCCCAGCCCACCCACATACTCATGTATGTACATAAACGCCCACACACGCACATATACAGACCTATTTATTTCAACGTATACATACATATACATACACAGGCATATACATCTATACATATTCATACATGCTGCCTTCATCCATTCCCGCCGCCACCTCGCCACACATGAAATGGCACCTCCTCCCCCTGCTTGCGCTAGAAAAAGAAAACAAAGGCCACATTCGTTCACAACCAGTCTAGCTGTCATGTGTAATGCACCGAAACCACAGCTCCCTTTCCACATCCAGACCCCACAAAACTTTTCATGGTTTACCCCAGACGCTTCACATGCCCTAGTTCAATCCATTGACAGTACGTCGACCCCCGTATACCACATCGTTCCACTTCACTCTATTCCATGCATGCCTTTCACTTTTGTGTTTGTTCAGTGCTCGATCGCTCAGAATCTTTTTCACTCCATCATTCCACCTCCACTTTGGTCTCCCACTTCTCCCCGTTCCCTCCACCTCTGACAGGTATATCCTCTTTGTCAATCTTTCCTCACTCATTCTCTCCATGTGACCAAACCATTCCAAAACAACCTCTTCTGCTTTCTTAATCACACTCATTTTATGACCACGCATCTCTCTTACCCCTTCATTAATCACTCGATCAAACCACCTCACACCACATATTGTCCTCAACCATCTCATTTCCAACACATGCACCCTACTCCGCACAACCCTATGTATAGTCCATGCTTCACAACCATATATCATTGTTGGAACCAGTATTCCTTCGATGATACCCATTTTTGCTCTACGAGATAACATTTTCGCCTTCCATACATTCTTCAACACTCCCAGAACCTTCGCCCCCTCCCCAAACCTGTGACTCATTTCCGCTTCCATGGTTCCATCTCGGTGCCAAATCCACTCCCAGAAATCTAAAACACCTCACTTCCTCCAGTTTTTCTCCATTCAAACTATACCTCCCGATGAAATTGTCCCTCAATCCTAATGAATCTAATAACCTTGCTCTTATTCACATTTACTCTCAGCTTTCTCCTTTCACACACTTTACCAAACTCAGTCACCAGCTTCTGCAGTTTCTCACCCGAATCAGCCACCAGCGTTCTATCATCAGCGAACAACAACTGACTCACTTCGCAAGGTCTCTCATCCACAATAGACTGCATACTTGCCCATCTTTCCAAAACTCTTGCATTCACCTCCGTAACAACCCCATCCATAAACAAATTAATCAACCATCGAGACATCACGCACCCCTGCCGCAAATCAACATTCACGGAGAACCAATCACTTTCCTCTCTTCCTACACGTACACATGCGTTACATCTTCGATAAAAACTTGTCACTGCTTCTAGCAACTTACCTCCCACACCATATATTCTTAATACCTTCCACAGAGCATCTCTATCAACTCTATCATATGCCTTCTCCAGATCCATAAATGCTACGTACAAATCTATTTGCTTTTCTAAGTATTTCTCACATACATTGTTCAAAGGAAGCACCTGATCCACACATCCTCTACCACTTCTGAAACCACACTGTTCTTCCCTAATCTGAAGCTCTGCAGATGCCTTCACCCTCTCAATCAATACCCTCCCGTATGATTTTTCAGGAATACTCAACAAACTTATACCTATGTAATTTGAACACCCAGCTGTATCTCCTTTGCCATGAGCCATACATGCATTGAATATCCTCACCAACCAGTCAAGAACACAGTCACCCCCTTTTTTAATGCATTCGACTACAATACCATCCAAACCCGCCGCCTTGCCGGCTTTCATCTTCTTCAAAGCTTTCACTACCTCTTCTCTGTTTACCAAAGATTCTCCCTGACCCTCTCACTTTGCACACCACCTCGACCAAAACACCCTATATCTGCCACTCTATTATATAACACATTCAACAAACCTTCAAAACAGTTACTCCATCTCCTTCGCACTTCATTGCTACCACAAATTTTCCCATTTGCTCACTTGTTTTTCGCACTATATTTACCTCCTTCGAAAACATCTTTTTTTTCCTCCTGAAGTTTAATGACACTCTCTCACCTTAAGTCTCATTTGCCCTCTCTTTCACCTCATGCACCTTTCACCCGACCCCCTGCCTCTTTCTTTTATATATCCCCCAGGTATTTGCACTATTTACCTGCAAAAATCTTCCAAATGCCTCTCTCTCCTCTTTTACTAACAATCTTACATCTTCATCGCAGAACTCATTTCTTATCTGCTCACCTCCCTACCTTTCTCATGCCAGAGGCATCTTTTGCGCAAGCCATCACTGCTTCCCTAAATACATTCATTCCTTCTCCACTCACCTTACGTCATTTGCTCTCACCTTTTCCATTTTGCACTCAATCTTTCCTGGTACTTCCTCACACAAGTCTCCATTCTAAGCTCACTCACTATCACCACTCTCTTCACCCCAACATTCTCTCTTCTTTTCTGAAAACCTCTACATATCTTGACCTTCGCCCCCAGAGGATGATATTCAGACATTCCTCTAGTTGCACCTTTCAGCACACTAACATCAAAAAGTCTCTCTTTCACCCGCCTGTCAATAAACACGTAATCCAATAACGCTCTCTGGCCATCTCTCCTACTTACATACGTATACTTATGTATATCTCTCTTTTTAAACCAGGTATTCCCAATCACCAGTCCTTCTTCAGCATACAAATCTACACGCTCTTCACCATTTCCATTTACAACACTGAACATCCCATGTACACCAAATATTCCCTCAACTGCTTCATTACTCACCTTTGCATTTAAATCACCCATCACTATAATCTGGTCTCGTGCATCAAAGCTGCTAACACTCTCACTCAGTTGCTCCCAAAACACTTGCCTCTCATGATCTTTCTTCTCATGCCCAGGTGCATATGCACCAATAATCACCTATTTCTCTCCATCCACTTGAATTCAGTTTTACCCATATCAATCTAGAGTTTACTTTCTTACACTCTATCACGTACTCCCACAACTCCTGTTCCAGGAGTAGTGCTACTCCCTCCTTTGCTCTTGTCCTCCCACTAACCGCTGACTTTACTCACAAGACATTCCCAAGCCACTCCTCTTTACCCTTGAACTTCGTTTCACTAAGTCAAAACATCCAGGTTCCTTACATCAAACATACTACCTGTCCTTTTTTGTAATCTTGGTCACATCCACACACATTTAGACACCTCAATCGGAGCCTTCGAGGAAGATGAGCACTCCCCGCGTGACTCCTTCTGTTTCCCTTTCTAGAAAGTTAAAATCCAAGGATGGGAGGGTTTCTAGCCGCCCCGCTCCAGTCCCCTTTAGTCGCCTTCTACGACACGCGATGAATCTGTGGGAAGTATTCTTTCTCCCCTATCCCCAGGCATATATATATATATATATATATATATATATATATATATATATATATATGATAGAGTTGATAGAGACGCTCTGTGGAAGGTACTAAGAATATATGGTGTAGAAGGCAAGTTGTTAGAAGCAAAGTTTTTATCGAGGATGTAAGGCATGTGTACGTGTAGGAAGAAAGGAAAGTGATTGGTTCTTAGTGAATGTAGGTTTGCGGCAGGGGTGTGTGATGTCTCCATGGTTGTTTAATTTGTTTATGGATGGGGTTGTTAGGGAGGTGAATGCAAGAGTTTTGGAAAGAGGGGCAAGTATGCAGTCTGTTGGGGATGAGAGCTTGGGAAGTGAATCAGTTGTTGTTCGCTGATGATACAGCGCTGGTGGCTGATTCATGTAAGAAACTGCAGAAGCTGGTGACTGAGTTTGGTAAAGTGTGTGAAAGAAGAAAGTTAAGAGTAAATGTGAATAAGAGCAAGGTTATTACGTACAGTAGGGTTGAGGGTCAAGTCAATTGGGAGGTAAGTTTGAATGGAAAAAAACTGGAGGAAGTAAAGTGTTTTAGATATCTGGGAGTGGATCTGGCAGCGGATGGAACCATGGAAGCGGAAGTGAATCATAGGGTGGGGGAGGGGGCGAAAATCCTGGGAGCCTTGAAGAATGTGTGGAAGTCGAGAACATTATCTCGGAAAGCAAAAATGGGTATGTTTGAAGGAATAGTGGTTCCAACAATGTTGTATGGTTGCGAGGCGTGGGCTATGGATAGAGTAGTGCGCAGGAGGGTGGATGTGCTTGAAATGAGATGTTTGAGGACAATATGTGGTGTGAGTTGGTTTGATCGAGTAAGTAATGTAAGGGTAAGAGAGATGTGTGGAAATAAGAAGAGCGTGGTTGAGAGAGCAGAAGAGGGTGTTTTGAAATAGTTTGGGCACATGGAGAGAATGAGTGAGGAAAGATTGACCAAGAGGATATATGTGTCGGAGGTGGAGGGAACGAGGAGAAGTGGGAGACCAAATTGGAGGTGGAAAGATGGAGTGAAAAAGATTTTGTGTGATCGGGGCCTGAACATGCAGGAGGATGAAAGGAGGGCAAGGAATAGAGTGAATTGGATCGATGTGGTATACCGGGGTCGACGTGCTGTCAATGGATTGAATCAGGGCATGTGAAGCGTCTGGGGTAAACCATGGAAAGTTCTGTGGGGCCTGGATGTGGAAAGGGTGTTGTGGTTTCGGTGCATTATTACATGCCAGCTAGAGACTGAGTGTGAACGAATAGGGCCTTTGTTGTCTTTTCCTAGCGCTACCTCGCACACATGAGGGGGGAGGGGGTTGTTATTCCATGTGTGGCGAGGTGGCTATGGGAATAAATAAAGGCAGACAGTATGAATTATGTATATGTGTATATATGTATATGTCTGTGTGTGTGTATATAATTGTATACATTGAGATGTATAGTATGTATATTTGCATGTGTGGACGTGTATGTATATATATGTGTATATGGGTGAGTTAGGCCATTCTTTCTTCTGTTTCCCTGCGCTACCTCGCCAACGCGGGAGACAGCGACAAAGCAAAATAGAAATATATATATATATATATATATATATATATATATATATATATATATATATATATATATATATATATATATATATATATATATATATATATATATGTTTACTCATTTGTCTATTATATTTCGTCGCTGTCTCCCGCGTTTGTGAGGTAGCGCAAGAAAACAGACGAAAGAATGACCTAACCCATCCACACATATATATATATATATATATATATATATATATATATATATATATATATATATATATATATATATATATGTTGGGGTGAAGAGGGTGGTGAGAGTAAGTGAGCTTGAGAAGGAGACCTGTGTGAGGAAGTACCAGGAGAGACTGAGTACAGAATGGAAAAAGGTGAGAACAATGGAAGCAAGGGGAGTGGGGGAGGAATGGGATGTATTTAGGGAATCAGTGATGGATTGCGCAAAAGATGCTTGTGGCATGAGGAGAGTGGGAGGTGGGTTGATTAGAAAGGGTAGTGAGTGGTGGAATGAAGAAGTAAGAGTATTAGTGAAAGAGAAGAAAGAGGCATTTGGACGATTTTTGCAGGGAAAAAATGCAATTGAGTGGGAGATGTATAAAAGAAAGAGACAGGAGGTCAAGAGAAAGGTGCAAGAGGTGAAAAAAAGGGCAAATGAGAGTTGGGTGAGAGAGTATCATTAAATTTTAGGGAGAATAAAAAGATGTTCTGGAAGGAGGTAAATAAAGTGCGTAAGACAAGGGAGCAAATGGGAACTTCAGTGAAGGGCGCAAATGGGGAGGTGATAACAAGTAGTGTTGATGTGAGAAGGAGATGGAGTGAGTATTTTGAAGGTTTGTTGAATGTGTTTGATGATAGAGTGGCAGATATAGGGTGTTTTGGTCGAGGTGGTGTGCAAAGTGAGAGGGTTAGGGAAAATGATTTGGTAAACAGAGAAGAGGTAGTGAAAGCTTTGCGGAAGATGAAAGCCGGCAAGGCAGCAGGTTTGGATGGTATTGCAGTGGAATTTATTAAAAAAGGGGGTGACTGTATTGTTGACTGGTTGGTAAGGTTATTTAATGTATGTATGACTCATGGTGAGGTGCCTGAGGATTGGCGGAATGCGTGCATAGTGCCATTGTACAAAGGCAAAGGGGATAAGAGTGAGTGCTCAAATTACAGAGGTATAAGTTTGTTGAGTATTCCTGGTAAATTATATGGGAGGGTATTGATTGAGAGGGTGAAGGCATGTACAGAGCATCAGATTGGGGAAGAGCAGTGTGGTTTCAGAAGTGGTAGAGGATGTGTGGATCAGGTGTTTGCTTTGAAGAATGTATGTGAGAAATACTTAGAAAAGCAAATGGATTTGTATGTAGCATTTATGGATCTGGAGAAGGCATATGATAGAGTTGATAGAGATGCTCTGTGGAAGGTATTAAGAATATATGGTGTGGGAGGAAAGTTGTTAGAAGCAGTGAAAAGTTTTTATCGAGGATGTAAGGCATGTGTACGTGTAGGAAGAGAGGAAAGTGATTGGTTCTCAGTGAATGTAGGTTTGCGGCATGGGTGTGTGATGTCTCCATGGTTGTTTAATTTGTTTATGGATGGGGTTGTTAGGGAGGTAAATGCAAGAGTTTTGGAAAGAGGGGCAAGTATGAAGTCTGTTGGGGATGAGAGAGCTTGGGAAGTGAGTCAGTTGTTGTTCGCTGATGATACAGCGCTGGTGGCTGATTCATGTGAGAAACTGCAGAAGCTGGTGACTGAGTTTGGTAAAGTGTGTGGAAGAAGAAAGTTAAGAGTAAATGTGAATAAGAGCAAGGTTATTAGGTACAGTAGGGTTGAGGGTCAAGTCAATTGGGAGGTGAGTTTGAATGGAGAAAAACTGGAGGAAGTGAAGTGTTTTAGATATCTGGGAGTGGATCTGGCAGCGGATGGAACCATGGAAGCGGAAGTGGATCATAGGGTGGGGGAGGGGGCGAAAATTCTGGGGGCCTTGAAGAATGTGTGGATGTCGAGAACATTATCTCGTAAAGCAAAAATGGGTATGTTTGAAGGAATAGTGGTTCCAACAATGTTGTATGGTTGCTAGGCGTGGGCTATGGATAGAGTTGTGCGCAGGAGGATGGATGTGCTGGAAATGAGATGTTTGAGGACAATGTGTGGTGTGAGGTGGTTTGATCGAGTGAGTAACGTAAGGGTAAGAGAGATGTGTGGAAATAAAAAGAGCGTGGTTGAGAGAGCAGAAGAGGGTGTTTTGAAGTGGTTTGGGCACATGGAGAGGATGAGTGAGGAAAGATTGACCAAGAGGATATATGTGTCGGAGGTGGAGGGAGCAAGGAGAAGAGGGAGACCAAATTGGAGGTGGAAAGATGGAGTGAAAAAGATTTTGTGTGATCGGGGCCTGAACATGCAGGAGGGTGAAAGGAGGGCAAGGAATAGAGTGAATTGGAGCGATGTGGTATACCGGGGTTGACGTGCTGTCAGTGGATTGAATCAAGGCATGTGAAGCGTCTGGGGTAAACCATGGAAAGCTGTGTAGGTATGTATATTTGCGTGTGTGGACGTATGTATAGACATGTGTATGGGGGGGGGGGGGTTGGGCCATTTCTTTCGTCTGTTTCCTTGCGCTACCTCGCAAACGCGGGAGACAGCGACAAAGTATAAAAAAAAAAAAAAAATATATATATATATATATATATATATATATATATATATATATATATATATATATATATATATATATATAGTATGTATATACATACACGTCCACACACACAGACATTTGCATATATACACATGTACATAATTCATACTGTCTGCCACACATGAAATTTCACCCCCCTCCCACCCGCAGGCGCGCTAGGGAACGCAAGGAAAAGAGAAGAAAGGCCACATTAGTTCACACTCAGTCTCTAGCTGTCATGTATAATGCACCGAAACCACAGCTCTCTACAGGAATAGCTAAGTCTGCCTCTATGAAACTGTGTCCTGTTCAGATTTCTTCTGAACAGTTGCTCCGTCTACACAAGAGATTCATTCGTTCTTTTAGGGAGTACTGCTCTCACATCTGGGGTGGTTCTAGCTGTGCATCCTTACTTGATGGAGTTGGATTGAAAGCGGTCCGACTTATAAACTTTCCCAGCCTAACTCCCAAACTTGACCCACTTGCCCTAAGCCGTAATGTTGGTTCACTTTCCCTCTTCTATAGGTATTACTTTGCTTTTTGTTCCCCGAGAGCTGGCAGCTTGTATGCTCCCACCACTAGCTAGAACACGCAATACTTGGCAAGCTGCCATTGGCAACCCAAGGGTGGGCCGTTTTGACACCTGCTTCTTTCCTTACTCGTCGAAACCTTGGAACTCTCTTCCTTCTCATGTCTTTCCCAATGACTATGACCTGCTCCACACTTCAAAAGACAGGTCTTTCATGTCCTCAAATATTCGTAACTACTTCCCCTTGTCTTATAATTTTCCCCTTCTTAATTCTCTCTTTATTTCAATTAAGGTTTGGTCTTGATGTGAGCTTTTGTTGGTGACTGGAGCCTTCAACACAGAAAGTGTAATGTTTCTCGGTTTATAACAAGGCTACCCCAAAAGCCTCTTGTCAGCATTTGAGGTTGGGTGAACATTTCTGTGTAGGTGGACATGGCCCTGTGTGGAGGGGCTTTGTGCATCCTAACGGCAGATTATTAATAGATTGATAGACTATCACTATGTACATACGACTATAGTCCATATTATGCTCTTATTCCTTCATCTTACAGATAGGAGGACAGGATATGAACCTAAGTCCTGGTGCTGCTGTTATTCTCACTGCTGCTGCTGCACCGCAACCTGAACACATTGAGAGTAGAAAGATGGCAAAAGGTCACGCCCTTGGAGGTTTATTACCTCACTCTCTGGAAACATTAAGTCGACCTGTCTACATAACTACTCCTCCTGCTCGCACTTTGCTCCTGACATGGCTTCTTGCTTACGCAGTCCCAAGAGCACAAGTAAGTTCAGACACATGACCATATATGTGTTTGTGTCAAATATCTTGTTTCATCATTAGAAAGTATCATGTTGCCTCCTTACTTCACTGTCCTGCCCGAGAAGTCATTCTATAAGGCTCCTTCAGTGCTCAGGAAGCTAGCCAAGTCCACCGGCTGGGATCACAAGTCAGAAAGATTTTAGATTTTGTATGCTTGTTTGTGTTGCAGATTAAGTGTGAACTTAGCAGTTATTGTGTTAGTTGCTTAGTGGAAATGAAAAGTCCTGAAATGTGTTGATTTGTGACGTTAGGACTTTCAGAAAGTACATGAGAAAGTGTAAATCGTATATAACCGGAGTGCGTGGTTTCAGATGGCTATGTCTAGTGAGTTGATATTTAAGACTGAATTAGCAGGGCTGTTGTTTATTGCTTGTCGGGTCATTTCATTGTGTATGTATTTTGTCAGTAGTGTATTTATTGGAGTTGGGGATTCTGTGAGTATGGATCAGTAAGAGGTAAAGAGCTGAATTCAAGGATCGTATAAGGGAAAGTGCACCTGATGTTATTGGAGTCGTGGAAACTAAGCTTACCAAAGAGATAAGCTCTCACCTGTTCTGTCCAGAAGGACACATGACAGCATGATAGGAGAGGGAAGGTAAAGGAAGTAAAAGATTTGCCCTCTTAACAAGAAAGAGCCTAAAGTTTCAAGAATTAGTGTAAGATGATCCTTTTCTACAATATATAATGTGTATGTATATATGAAAGGGACTGATACGCTCTATCATTACTAGATCTTATCTTCACACATACCAGCATGGATATTGAGAACATTATATGCGATAAACCTGTTGGAAGAAGTGATCATGTAATGCTGCTCAAGTTTGAATATGTGGTAAAAGAAAACATCAAAAGAGCAAAGGTGAGATGGGATATAAAGAGGAGATATAATCATGAAAACTACACAAACCTCAATAATTTCTATGGTACGTAGATTGATAAATGGAGTTCAGTAGCCAGGAACCAGGGCGTTGTGTTGAGAGGTTCTGTGAAATTCATAGTGTAAGAGTAGAGGCATGGGTGCCTCAAGCCTCATACACAGAGGGAACGGTAAGAAAGAGGAAGGAATAGTTTATTAAAAGACGATATAAAGCAAAGGAGCTTCGAGATGTGTAGTGATGAAGATATAGACGACACTCCAGCCAGCCAACATTTGCAAGGTATAAGAGAGCAGGAACCAGTATATCAGGATAAGATAACAGAAACAAAGAAACTGTGAATAAAAGAACATTGAGGACAAGGCAACTAGAATCCAAAATTTTTCCATAGATTCATCAGGAGGTCAGTTAAGGAGCAGCTAATCAGGCGAGGATTCAGAGGGAAATATAGTAGAGGATGATGTAAGGGTATGTGAGGAACTGAATAACAAGTTCAAAAGTGTTTTCATAGTGGAAGACACTACAGCATTAACACCAGTGGGATAAAATGGGCAGGAAATTTGGACATCATTGAGATATCTAGAAAATATGTTTACAGAAAACTAAAAGTACTTGACCCATACATGTTCATGGTCCTGATGTAATGTCATCTTATGTGCTAAAGATGTGTGCAGATACGCTTGATAAACCACTTCAATTAGTGTTCGAGATGTCAATGTAGTGAAGTATAGTGCTAAGGGAATGGAAAAGGGTAAACGTCACATCTGTATATAAGACAGGAGACCGGGAACAGACGGTGAACTACAGACGGGTCTCACTAACCAGTGTGGTGTGTAAGGTTCTGGGAAAGATAATCAGAAAGCAAGTGGATGACTTTCTACTGAGGAGATATTTCCTGAATGAGAGAGAGCAAGGGTTCCAGGGAGAGGAGGTCATGTGTAACTAACCTCTTCTACGACACAGTTGGTTCGACTCATCAGCTTCATGAGTATCTGCGTTGGTTTTTCGTGCATTTTCTTTGGTCTTTTGAAAACAGTGTGTAATTTATTGGGACTCTACGGATAACAATAATTTGAAGTTTCAGAAATAATTACAAATACAATATTTTAGTTTTATCAATCAACAGGAAATATTTAGAGGAGATAAAAAATGAAATTAAACTCTGACGAGTCATCCATATTTGTTGATGAACACACAATCAGAATTGTTGCACAGCAGTGGCGCAGCTATGACAGTTTTGTTCTATTTTCCTGACGAATTTCCATTCTTTGTCAGCTGTAGTGCGCAGACAACTGTTGTCAGTGGTTAGAAGTGTAGCAGAAGTTTAAATTGTGACTACATGAATGTATTAGATGGAATATATGTTACTATCATTTGTGAACATTCACACTCCAATGAGCAAAGAACTAAATTCTTTCGGGTAAACAATGCAGACTTTGTACATGTACCAAGTGCTGTTTACGCCTCAGTTTACTAATTTAATGCGTCTCAAGTAAATGGTCACAGGTGACATAATGTCCTTAAGCTAATGTTTAACCCTCATGATCAGTATTGCAATCGTCAAATTGTAATAACATTTTGCCTGACCTCAGGAACTGAGTGAGGCTCTGGATGATGTTGTGAGGCAAGTGTTGGGATCATTCAACGATCAAGGTGATCAAGGACTGCGAGTCTACATGAAGCTAACACAAGAAGTGGTGCGCATCCTGTCATGCGCACGGTCCACCTCCTCCGTCATGGAAGCAGCTGTGTTGGCGTTTCAGGTAAGATATTACGCCTTCATCATACCTGAGGTTGCACAGAACTTGCCCACGAACAGTTTTAGTGTCATCATTATGGAAGTAGGTAATTACTGCATGGCCATGTGTCTGTCTGTAACGTGCAGGCAGATCAGGTAGAACTGGAAACTTGCCGTTGTTGATGTATTGAACAGATGAGTTATATGACTTTTCCCTGGTAGTATAATGCGCACGTGACACGTCATGCTGGAGGGACTTGACAGATGTCAGACTCGTGCCATAGATAATGTATGCAAACCTGTACACTGGAGTATGACTTGGAACTCAGAGTTAAGGTCACAAGGTCTTGTGTAGCTCACAAAAGCTTGTGTACAACTGAACATAATCTCTGAGAAACGGTTAGATCGTTGTGGACTCACTTTGTGGTGGACAGAATGCTCGAAATGTGATGAAGTGTTGTGGGTGTTGAGTGAAAACTGAAGTCATGTCACAAAATGTTGACAATAGATAAGAAGGTATAATTCCAGTCCTTTTGTTATGTCAGTTAGATCAAGGGAAGCAACAGTTCTTATGTGGACCTACAACCTCCTCCTCACAACTCCACTCATATAAAAGCTTCGCAAATATTTTTCTTCAGTTTTCTTGAGATGAAGATAACACAATCAAGAAGATCAGACATGACCAAGTATTGCTTAACAACACAACCAAGAAGATCAGACATGACCAAGTATTGCTTAACAACACAACCAGGAAGATCAGACATGACCAAGTATTGCTTAACAACACAACCAGGAAGATCAGACATGACCAAGTATTGCTTAACAACACAACCAGGAAGATCAGACGTGACCAAGTGTTTCTTAACAACACAACCAGGATGATCAGACATGACCAAGTGTTGCTTAACAACACAACCAGGAAGATCAGACATGACCAAGTATTGCTTAACAACACAACCAGGAAGATCAGACATGACCAAGTATTGCTTAACAACACAACCAGGAAGATCAGACATGACCAAGTATTGCTTAACAACACAACCAAGAAGATCGGACATGACCAAGTATTGCTTAACAACACAACCAGGATGATCAGACATGACCAAGTATTGCTTAACAACACAACCAGAGATCAGACATGACCAAGTATTGCTTAACAACACAACCAGGATGATCAGACATGACCAAGTATTGCTTAACAACACAACCAGGAAGATCAGACATGACCAAGTATTGCTTATCAACACAACCAAGATCAGACATGACCAAGTATTGCTTAACAACACAACCAGGAAGATCAGACATGACCAAGTATTGCTTAACAACACAACCAGGAAGATCAGACATGACCAAGTATTGCTTAACAACACAACCAGGATGATCAGACATGACCAAGTATTGCTTAACAACACAACCAAGATCAGACATGACCAAGTATTGCTTAACAACACAACCAGGAAGATCAGACATGACCAAGTATTGCTTAACAACACAACCAGGAAGATCAGACATGACCAAGTATTGCTTAACAACACAACCAGGAAGATCAGACATGACCAAGTATTGCTTAACAACACAACCAAGAAGATCAGACATGACCAAGTATTGCTTAACAACACAACCAGGAAGATCAGACATGACCAAGTATTGCTTAACAACACAACCAGGAAGATCAGACATGACCAAGTATTGCTTAACAACACAACCAGGAAGATCAGACATGACCAAGTATTGCTTAACAACACAACCAGGAAGATCAGACATGACCAAGTATTGCTTAACAACACAACCAGGAAGATCAGACATGACCAAGTATTGCTTAACAACACAACCAGGAAGATCAGACATGACCAAGTATTGCTTAACAACACAACCAGGAAGATCAGACATGACCAAGTATTGCTTAACAACACAACCAGGAAGATCAGACATGACCAAGTATTGCTTAACAACACAACCAGGAAGATCAGACATGACCAAGTATTGCTTAACAACACAACCAGGAAGATCAGACATGACCAAGTATTGCTTAACAACACAACCAGGAAGATCAGACATGACCAAGTATTGCTTAACAACACAACCAGGAAGATCAGACATGACCAAGTATTGCTTAACAACACAACCAGGAAGATCAGACATGACCAAGTATTGCTTAACAACACAACCAGGAAGATCAGACATGACCAAGTATTGCTTAACAACACAACCAAGATCAGACATGACCAAGTATTGCTTAACAACACAACCAGGAAGATCAGACATGACCAAGTATTGCTTAACAACACAACCAGGAAGATCAGACATGACCAAGTATTGCTTAACAACACAACCAGGAAGATCAGACATGACCAAGTATTGCTTAACAACACAACCAGGAAGATCAGACATGACCAAGTATTGCTTAACAACACAACCAGGAAGATCAGACATGACCAAGTATTGCTTAACAACACAACCAGGAAGATCAGACATGACCAAGTATTGCTTAACAACACAACCAGGAAGATCAGACATGACCAAGTATTGCTTAACAACACAACCAGGAAGATCAGACATGACCAAGTATTGCTTAACAACACAACCAGGAAGATCAGACATGACCAAGTATTGCTTAACAACACAACCAGGAAGATCAGACATGACCAAGTATTGCTTAACAACACAACCAGGAAGATCAGACATGACCAAGTATTGCTTAACAACACAACCAGGAAGATCAGACATGACCAAGTATTGCTTAACAACACAACCAAGATCAGACATGACCAAGTATTGCTTAACAACACAACCAGGAAGATCAGACATGACCAAGTATTGCTTAACAACACAACCAGGAAGATCAGACATGACCAAGTATTGCTTAACAACACAACCAGGAAGATCAGACATGACCAAGTATTGCTTAACAACACAACCAGGAAGATCAGACATGACCAAGTATTGCTTAACAACACAACCAGGATGATCAGACATGACCAAGTATTGCTTAACTACACAACCAGGAAGATCAGACATGACCAAGTATTGCTTAACAACACAACCAAGATCAGACATGACCAAGTATTGCTTAACAACACAACCAGGAAGATCAGACATGACCAAGTATTGCTTAACAACACAACCAGGAAGATCAGACATGACCAAGTATTGCTTAACAACACAACCAGGAAGATCAGACATGACCAAGTATTGCTTAACAACACAACCAGGAAGATCAGACATGACCAAGTATTGCTTAACAACACAACCAGGAAGATCAGACATGACCAAGTATTGCTTAACAACACAACCAGGAAGATCAGACATGACCAAGTATTGCTTAACAACACAACCAGGAAGATCAGACATGACCAAGTATTGCTTAACAACACAACCAGGAAGATCAGACATGACCAAGTATTGCTTAACAACACAACCAGGAAGATCAGACATGACCAAGTATTGCTTATCAACACAACCAGGAAGATCAGACATGACCAAGTATTGCTTAACAACACAACCAGGAAGATCAGACATGACCAAGTATTGCTTAACAACACAACCAGGAAGATCAGACATGACCAAGTATTGCTTAACAACACAACCAGGAAGATCAGACATGACCAAGTATTGCTTAACAACACAACCAGGAAGATCAGACATGACCAAGTATTGCTTAACAACACAACCAAGATCAGACATGACCAAGTATTGCTTAACAACACAACCAGGAAGATCAGACATGACCAAGTATTGCTTAACAACACAACCAGGAAGATCAGACATGACCAAGTATTGCTTATCAACACAACCAGAAGATCAGACATGACCAAGTATTGCTTAACACACAACCAGGAAGATCAGACATGACCAAGTATTGCTTAACAACACAACCAGGAAGATCAGACATGACCAAGTATTGCTTAACAACAAACCAGGAAGATCAGACATGACCAAGTATTGCTTAACAACACAACCAGAAGATCAGACATGACCAAGTATTGCTTAACAACACAACCAGGAAGATCAGACATGACCAAGTATTGCTTAACAACACAACCGGAAGATCAGACATGACCAAGTATTGCTTATCAACACAACCAGAAGATCAGACATGACCAAGTATTGCTTAACAACACACCAAGATCAGACATGACCAAGTATTGCTTAACAACACAACCAGGAAGATCAGACATGACCAAGTATTGCTTAACAACACAACCAGAAGATCAGACATGACCAAGTATTGCTTAACAACACAACCAAGTATTGCTTAACAACACAACCAGATCAGACATGACCAAGTATTGCTTAACAACACAACCAGGAAGATCAGACATGACCAAGTATTGCTTAACAACACAACCAGGAAGATCAGACATGACCAAGTATTGCTTAACAACACACCAGAGATCAGACATGACCAAGTATTGCTTAACAACACAACCAAGATCAGACATGACCAAGTATTGCTTAACAACAGAACCAGGAAGATCAGACATGACCAAGTATTGCTTAACAACACAACCAGGAAGATCAGACATGACCAAGTATTGCTTAACAACACAACCAGGAAGATCAGACATGACCAAGTATTGCTTAACAACACAACCAGGATGATCAGACATGACCAAGTATTGTTTAACAACACAACCAAGATCAGACATGACCAAGTATTGCTTAACAACACAACCAGGAAGATCAGACATGACCAAGTATTGCTTAACAACACAACCAGGATGATCAGACATGACCAAGTATTGCTTAACAACACAACCAAGATCAGACATGACCAAGTATTGCTTAACAACACAACCAGGAAGATCAGACATGACCAAGTATTGCTTATCAACACAACCAGGAAGATCAGACATGACCAAGTATTGCTTATCAACACAACTAGGAAGATCAGACATGACCAAGTATTGCTTAACAACACAACCAAGATCAGACATGACCAAGTATTGCTTAACAACACAACCAAGATCAGACATGACCAAGTATTGCTTAACAACACAACCAGGAAGATCAGACATGACCAAGTATTGCTTAACAACACAACCAAGATCAGACATGACCAAGTATTGCTTAACAACACAACCAGGAAGATCAGACATGACCAAGTATTGCTTATCAACACAACCAAGATCAGACATGACCAAGTATTGCTTAACAACACAACCAGGAAGATCAGACATGACCAAGTATTGCTTATCAACACAACCAAGATCAGACATGACCAAGTATTGCTTAACAACACAACCAGGAAGATCAGACATGACCAAGTATTGCTTATCAACACAACCAAGATCAGACATGACCAAGTATTGCTTAACAACACAACCAGGATGATCAGACATGACCATACTTTAGCCAGACAGTTACAGATGGTTACTGGGAGTAACAGCGAAGAAATCCAGTATAACACAAGTTATGTAGTCAAGGTCAGTGACGGACGGAGATAAAGCTTGGGTCTTAAAAAAACGTAAACAGTTTGATCGCTAAGGCGACATTCAGCAGGATATCACTAGGAGAGTCACCCTTAGAACTAGAATTTCCTGTGAGTATTTCCTCATCTTTAGCAAACTGCTAAACCATAGCTGAGGTGGCTCCCTCATTCCAGGACTGTCCTCAGCCAATCAGAGACTGCCACAGAAATGACATCATCAGGATACTTAGTTCCAACCAATAACAGCTCACCTACACTGCCGGCATGAACCTAACCTACACTGCCGGCATGAACACACCTACACTGCCGGCATGAACCTAACCTAGCCTGCCGGCATGAACCTAACCTAGCCTGCCGGCATGAACACACCTACACTGCCGGCATGAGCACATCTACACTGCCGGCATGAGCACACCCACACTGCCGGCATGAGCACACCTACACTGCCGGCATGAGCACACCTACACTGCCGGCATGAGCACACGTACACTGCTGGCATGAACCTATGTCACAGGTGGCAGGTCAGGGTAGGACGGACTGTATGCTCGCACGTCACTGCGGTTTTCTGATCACGAGATCAAGATCATACTGACATGAAGGACGCTTCTCTGATCACAAGATTAAGATCACAATGACTCAAACACGGTTCTCTGATCACAAGATTAAGATCACAATGACTCAAACACGGTTCTCTGATCACAAGATTAAGATCACAATGACTCAAACACGGTTCTCTGATCGCGAGATTAAAATCATACTGACAGGACAGACGGGTCTCCGATCACGATATTAAGATCATACTAACATGAAGGATGAGTCTTTGATCACAGGATTAAGATCATACTAACATGAAGGATGAGTCTTTGATCACAGGATTAAGATCATACTAACATGAAGGATGAGTCTTTGATCACAGGATTAAGATCATACTAACATGAAGGATGAGTCTTTGATCACAGGATTAAGATCATACTAACATGAAGGATGAGTCTTTGATCACAGGATTAAGATCATACTAACATGAAGGATGAGTCTTTGATCACAGGATTAAGATCATACTAACATGAAGGATGAGTCTTTGATCACAGGATTAAGATCATGCTAACATGAAGGATGAGTCTTTGATCACAGGATTAAGATCATACTAACATGAAGGATGAGTCTTTGATCACAGGATTAAGATCATGCTAACATGAAGGATGAGTCTTTGATCACAGGATTAAGATCATGCTAACATGAAGGATGAGTCTTTGATCATGAGATGAAGATTATACTGACATGAATGACGGGTGTCTGATCAGGAGATTAGATCTAACTGACATGAAGGACGATTCTCTGATCACGAGACCAAGCTCATATCAACAGTATGGATGGGTCTCTGATCACGAGATTGAGATCATACTGACATGAAGGACATATCTCTGATCACGAGATCAAAATCATACTGACATGAAGGATGTGCCTCTAATTACGGGATTACGATCATACTGACATGAAGGACGTGCCTCTAATTATGGGATTACGATCATACTGACATGAAGGACGTGCCTCTAATTACGGGATTACGATCATACTGACATGAAGGACGGTTCTTTGATCACGAGATGAAAACTATATTGACATGAAGGACAGGTGTCTCATCACGAGATGAAAACTATATTGACATGAAGGACAGGTGTCTCATCACGAGAGTAAAATCATATTGACATGAAGTACTGTTCTCTGATCACGAGATTAACATCATACTAACATGAAGGATGGGTCTGTGATCAAGGCATTAAGATCATACCGACATGAAGGACGGTGCTGTGATCACGAGAGTAAGATCATACTGACATGAAGAGAGGTTCTCTGATCACAAGATTAAGATCATACTGACATGAAGAGAGGTTCTCTGATCACAAGATTAAGATCATACTGACATGAAGAGAGGTTCTCTGATCACAAGATTAAGATCATACTGACATGAAGAGAGGTTCTCTGATCACAAGATTAAGATCATACTGACATGAAGAGAGGTTCTCTGATCACAAGATTAAGATCATACTGACATGAAGAGAGGTTCTCTGATCACAAGATTAAGATCATACTGACATGAAGAGAGGTTCTCTGATCACAAGATTAAGATCATACTGACATAAAGGACGTAACTCTGATCACGAGATTAAGATCATGCTGCCTTCAAGGACTGTTATCTGATCACGATATTAAGATCAAACTGACATGAAGGACAGTTCTCCAATTACGACATTAAGATCGTACTGACATGAGGGACGTTCTCTGATCAAGAGTTTAAGATCATACTTACATGATGGACGAATCTCTGATCACGAGATTAAGATCCTACTGACATGAAGGACGAGTTTCTGGTCACAAGATTAAGATCATACTGATCAGATGGACGGGTCTCTGATTACGAGATTAAGATCATACTGACATGAAAGACAGTACTCTGATCACGAGAATAAGATCATACTGACATAAAGGTCTATTCTTTGATCACGAGATTAAGATCATACTGAAATTAAGGACGGTTCTCTGATCACGAGATTAAGATCACCGTGACATGAATAACTGTCCTTTGATCACGAGATTAACATCATACTGAGAAGACGGACGGGTCTCAGTTCACGAGATTAAGATCATGTTGACATTAAGGACGGATCTCAGCTAACAAGATTAAGATCAGACTGACATGAAGGACGGTTCTCTGATCACGAGATCAAGATCATACTGACATGAATGACGGTTCTCTGATCACAAGATTAAGATCTTAAAGATTCGAACACGGTTCTCTGATCGCGAGATTAAGATCATACTAACAGGAAGGACGGGTCTCTGATCACGAGATTAAAAACACCCTCTTCTGCTCTCTCAACCACGCTCTTTTTTTTTCCACACATCTCTCTTACCCTTACGTTACTTACTCGATCAAACCACCTCACACCACACATTGTCCTCAAACATCTCATTTCCAGCACATCCATCCTCCTGCGCACATCTCTGAATAAGAACAAGGTTATTAGGTACAGTAGGGTTGGGGGACAAGTCAATTGGGAGGTAAGTTTCAACGGAGAAAAACTGGAGGAAGTGAAGTGTCTTGGATATTTGGGAGTGGATATGGCATCGGATGAAACCATGGAAGCTGAAGTGAGTCATAGGGTGGGGGAGGGGGCGAAAGTTCTGGGAGCGTTGAAAAATGTGTGAAAGGCGAGAACGTTATCTCGGAAAGCAAAAATGGGTATGTTTGAAGGAATAGTGGTTCCGACAATGGTATATGGTTGCGAGGCGTGGGCGATAGATAGAGTTTTGCGGAGGCGGGTGGATGTGCTGGAAATGAGATGTTTGAGGACAATATGTGGTGTGAGGTGGTTTGATCGAGTATGTAATGAAAGGTTAAGAGAGATGTGTGGTAATAAAAAGAGTGTGGTTGCAAGAGCAGAAGAGGGTGTTTTGAAGTGGTTTGGTCACATAGAGAGAATGAGTGAGGAAAGATTGATCAAAAGGATATATGTGTCAGAGGTGGAGAGAACGAGGAGAAGTGGGAGACCAAATTGGAGGTGGAAAGATGGAGTGAAAATGATTTTGAGTGATCGGGGCCTGAACATATAGGAGGGTGAAAGGCGTGCAAGGAATAGAGTGAATTGGAACGATGCGTCTGGGGTAGACTATGGAAAGTTTTGTGGGTCCTGGATGTGGAAAGGGAGCTGTGGTTTCGGTGCATTGTACGCGATAGCTAGAGACTGAATGTGAACGAATGTGGCCCTTGTTGTCTTCTCTTAGTGAAGGTGTATACAAATTGAGTAACTGTATTGTTGATAAGATTTGTAAACAATTCACCTTCTTGTCCACATGGTAAGTTTATGATACCCTCGTAGTCTGTCTTGGACAGTCACTACTGTATGCCAGTTTGTCAAAACCAGTGGAACCTAATTACCCTAAAAGATTTATAAGAGCTATCAAGAACTTAAAAAAAGACAATGATATATATATTACTAAAGTAGATAAGGTCAACACTGTTGTGATTATTGACAAAACTAGATATTCATCTGGATTGAATGATAAATTAAGTGATGACACAACATATTCTAAACACGGTAAGAATCCCCTAGAAGCAGCTAATTCCCATTTCAATAAAGAACTGAAGTTGTTATTGAATGGTAATGATTCTCTAATCAAAATTTTATCTTTGTCCCCTTCATTGCCATATATGTATGGACTTATCAAAACACATAAACAGAATTTTCCTGCAAGACCTATAGTGAGTTCAGTAGGCTCCATCACATATGAATTGTCAAAATGGTTAGTTTCTTTATTAAGCCCTTTAGTGGGTAAGGTATCAAATTCTAATATCATGAACAATATAGATTTAGTCAACAAGCTAAACAGTATCAATGTTAATTTTGATTTCAAACTAGTTAGCTTTGATGTTTCCTCACTTTTCACTAAAGTTCCAGTTGATGACCTTTTAGAATATTTATTTGATGTCTTGGATGATATTCATTTACCTGTTTCAAAGTCTGTTTTCATTGAACTTATAAGATTGTGCATAAAAGACTGTGTATTTAAATTCAATGGAGATTATTATGTTCAAAATTTGGTATGGCAATGGGTAACCCTCTTTCACCTGTACTAAGTAATCTTTATATGGAATTTTTTGAAACAAAATTACTAAAGGATATCTTACCTTCTAATGCAATTTGGTTTAGTTACGTAGATGAAGTTCTTTGTGTTTGGCCAACAAATGAAAATTTACAAATATTTCTCCCCTTAAGAATTTAGTGCCTTCCATCAAATTTCTGTAGAAAACGAGAATAATGGTACGTCACAATTTTTAGATTGCATGATCCATAGACAAGGAAACAAGTTTAAGGTTAGCATATACAGAAAACCCGCCAATATATGCTCATATATTCATTATTACTCATCTCAACATGACAGAGTTAAATTATCATCATTTCAATGTATGTTCCTAAGGGCATTACGTATTTGCAGTCCAGAGTTTATTGATGATGAGTTTGAGAAGATATATTCTATTGGATCTAAGTTAAAGTACCCTAGATCTTTCATTGATAAATCCCTTAAGTTAGCAAAGAAATCATTCTAAAGAGCTGAGCCCAAACCTCCCATTGACACCAAGAATCTTTTACTTCTCCCTTTTAATAATAATTTCACTTTGCTTCCCATGTTGCTTAAATCCTTTAATGTAAATGTTGCCTTTAGCAACAATAATACTATAAAGAATATCTTATTCAGGAATTCACCAGAAAATTCTCCTGGGTACATCTATAAAGCGCCATGTAGAAACTGATAAGTTTTATGTTGGTCAGACTGGTAAGGATCTTTCTGTTGACTTCAGCAACATACATATACTATAAAATCGGGACAAGAATCATTTACCTTGTTTAATCACGTTAAAAACTATGCTCATTGTAATGACTGGAGTAATGCCACCTCATTTAGTAACTCGAACTCTAATACCGCGAGAAACATCATTGAATCTTCTATTATTGAATTCACAAAGAATTATAATCTTACTATCAGTGATGGTGTATATTCTTTCTTTCATAATATTTGCCATTTCCCGCGTTAGCGAGGTAGCGTTAAGAACAGAGGACTGGGCCTTTGAGGGAATAGCCTCAACAAGCCCCCTTCTCTGTTCCTTCTTTTGGAGAAGGAAAAAAAAAAAATGAGAGGGGATGATTTCCAGCCCCCCGCTCCCTCCCCTTTTAGTCGCCTTCTACGACACGCAGGAAATACGTGGGAAGTATTCTTTCTCCCCTATCCCCGGGGATAAATGGTGTATATATATTGGATAACTTTATTGTTGATAAGATTTATAAACAATTCACGTTCTTGTTCACATAATAAGTTTATGATACGGTCGTTCTCCGTCTTGCACAATCACATGTTTACCAAATGGCGTCCTAGCTACGTCTCTTCGTTGTATATCAACTGTTATATTTCTCTTTTGTGTCTCCCCTGATGATGTGATTATTACACGAAAGCGCACTTGGGAACTTATCGTGCTCCATTTTCCCCGTGGACTCCTAGAAATATACTTGATCACGAGCAAAATTTGATCCTTTCCAACATGGATTCCACACGGCTGTTCTATTACTTCTCTACAACCTGTCCTGGACTTTCTCCTTTCGTTACTGCTTTCTCCTAAAGTTTAATCAAGGCCTACCAACTGGAGTTACGATTTGGATTCCTTACAAAATGCCTTGATGAACAAGTGATGCCAAGATGTATATATATATATATATATATATATATATATATATATATATATATATATATATATATATATATTATTTTTTTTAATTTTATTTTGCTTTGTCGCTGTCTCCCGCGTTTGCGAGGTAGCGCAAGGAAACAGACGAAAGAAATGGCCCAACCCACCCACATACACATGTATATACATACACGTCCACACACGCAAATATACATACCTACACATCTCATTGTACACATATATATACACACACAGACACATACATATATACCCATACACACGATTCACACTGTCTGCCTTTATTCATCCCCATCGCCACCTCGCCACACATGGAATACCATCCCCCTCCCCCCTCGCTAGGAAAAGACAACAAAGGCCCCATTCGTTCACACTCAGTCTCTAGCTCTCATGCAATAATGCCCGAAACCACAGCTCCCTTTCCACATCCAGGCCCAACAACTTTCCATGGTTTACCCCAGACGCTTCACATGCCCTGATTCAATCCACTGACAGCACGTCAACCCCGGTATACCACATCGATCCAATTCACTCTATTCCTTGCCCACCTTTCACCCTCCTGCATGTTCAGGCCCCGATCACTCAGAATCTTTTTCACTCCATCTTTCCACCTCCAATTTGGTCTCCCACTTCTCCTCGTTCCCTCCACTTCCGACACATATATCCTCTTGGTCAATCTTTCCTCGCTCATTCTCTCCATGTGCCCAAACCATTTCAAGACACCCTCTTCTGCTCTATCAACCACACTCTTTTTATTACCACACATCTCTCTTACCCTTACATTACTTACTCGATCAAACCACTTCACACCACACATTGTCCTCAAACATCTCATTTCCAGCACATCCACCCTCCAGCGCACAACTCTATCCATAGCCCACGCCTCGCAACCATACAACATTGTTGGAACCAGTACTCCTTCAAACATACCCATTTTTGCTTTCCGAGATAATGTTCTAGACTTCCACACATTCTTCAAGGCTCCTAGGATTTTCGCCCCCTCCCCCACCCTATGATTCACTTCCGCTTCCATGGCTCCATCCGCTGCCAGATCCACTCCCAGATGTCTAAAACACTTTACTTCCTCCAGTTTTTCTCCATTCAAACTTACCTCCCAGTTGACTTGACCCTCAACCCTACTGTACCTAATAACCTTGCTCTTATTCACATTTACTCTCAACTTTCTTCTTACACACTTTACCAAACTCAGTCACCAGCTTCTGCAGTTTCTCACATGAATCAGCCACCAGCGCTGTATCATCAGCGAACAACAACTGACTCACTTCCCAAGCTCTCTCTTCCACAACAGACTTCATACTTGCCTCTCTTTCCAAAACTCTTGCATTCACCTCCCTAACAACCCCATCCATAAACAAATTAAACAGCCATGGAGACATCACACACCCCTGCCTTAAAACAACATTCACTGAGAACCAATCACTTTCCTCTCTTCCTACACGTACACATGCCTTACATCCTCGATAAAAACTTTTCACCGCTTCTAACAACTTGCCTCCCACACCATATATTCTTAATACCTTCCACAGAGCATCTCTATCAACTCTATCATATGCCTTCTCCAGACCCATAAATGCTACATACAAATCCATTTGCTTTTCTAAGTATTTCTCACATACATTCTTCAAAGCAAACACCTGATCCACACATCCTCTACCACTTCTGAAACCACACTGCTCTTCCCCAATCTGATGCTCTGTACATGCCTTCACCCTCTCAATCAGTACCCTCCCATATGATTTACCAGGAATACTCAACACACTTATACCTCTGTAATTTGAGCACTCACTCTTATCCCCTTTGCCTTTGTACAATGGCACTATGCACGCATTCCGCCAATCCTCAGGCACCTCACCATGAGTCATACATACATTGAATAACCTTACCAACCAGTCAACAATACAGTAACCCCCTTTTTTAATAGATTCCACTGCAATATCATCCAAACCTCCTGCCTTGCCTGCTTTCATCTTCCGCAAAGCTTTTACTACCTCTTCTCTGATTACCAAATCATTTTCCCTAACCCTCTCACTTTGCACACCACCTCGACCAAAACACCCTATATCTGCCACTCTATCATCAAACACATTCAACAAACCATCAAAATACTCACTCCATCTCTTTCTCACATCACCACTACTTGTTATCACCTCCCCATTAGCGCCCTTCACTGAAGTTCCCATTTGCTCCCTTGTCTTACGCACTTTATTTACCTCCTTCCAGAACATCTTTTTATTCTCCCTAAAATTTAATGATACTCTCTCACCCCAACTCTCAATTGCCCTCTTTTTCACCTCTTGCACCTTTCTCTCGACCTCCTGTCTTTTTCTTTTATACATCTCCCACTCAATTGCATTTTTCCCTGCAAAAATCGTCCAAATGCCTCTCTCTTCTCTTTCACTAATAATCTTAATTCTTCATCCCACCACTCACTACCCTTTCTAATCAACCCACCTCCCACGCTTCTCATGCCACAAACATATTTTGCGCACTCCATCACTGATTCCCTAAATACATCCCATTCCTCCCCCACTACCCTTATTTGCATTGTTCTCACCTTTTTCCATTCTGTACTCAGTCTCTCCTGGTACTTCCTCACAAAAGTCTCCTTCCCAAGCTCACTTACTCTCACCACCCTCTTCACCCCAACATTCACTCTTCTTTTCTGAAAACCCATACAAATCTTCACCTTAGCCTCCACAAGATAATGATCAGACATCCCTCCAGTTGCACCTCTCAGCACATTAACATCCAAAAGTCTCTCCTTTTTTCTCATATATATAAATATATATATATATATATATATATATATATATATATATATATATATATATCTATATATATATATATATATATATATATATATATATATATATATATATATATATATGAGAAAAAAGGAGAGATAGGTAGTATGTTTCAGGAAAGGAACCTGGATGTTTTGGCTCTGAGTGAAACGAAGCTCAAGGGTAAAGGGGAAGAGTGGTTTGGGAATGTTGTGGGAGTAAAGTCAAGGGTTAGTGAGAGGACAAGAGCAAGGGAAGGAAAAACACTACTCCTGAAACAGGAGTTGTGGGAGTATGTGATAGAGGATAAGAAAGTAAATTCTAGATTGATATGGGTAAAACTGAAAGTTGATGGAGAGAGATGGGTGATTATTGGTGTATATGCACCTGGGCATGAGAAGAAAGATCATGAGAGGCAAGTGTTGTGGGAGCAGCTGAATGAGTGTGTTAGTGGTTTTGATACACGAGACCGGGCTATAGTGATGGGTGATTTAAATGCAAAGGTGAGTTATGTGGCAGTTGAGGGAATAATTGGTATACATGGGGTGTTCAGTGTTGTAAATGGAAATGGTAAAGAGCTTGTAGATTTATGTGCTGAAAAAGAACTGGTGATTGGGAATACCTGGTTTAAAAAGAGATATATACATAAGTATACGTATGTAAGTAGGAGAGATGGCCAGAGAGCGTTATTGGATTACGTGTTAATTGATAGGCGCGTGAAAGAGAGACTTTTGGATGTAAATGTGCTGAGATGTGCAACTGGAGGGATGTCTGATCATTATCTTCTGGAGGCGAAAGTGAAGATTTGTAGAGGTTTTCAGAAAAGAAGAGAGAATGTTGGGGTGAAGAAAGTGGTGAGAGTAAGTGAGCTTGGGAAGGGGACTTGCGTGAGGAAGTAAAAGGAGAGACTGAGTACAGAATGGAAAAAGGTGGGAGCAAAGGACGTAAGGGGGGTGAGGGAGGAATGGGATGTATTTAGGGAAGCAGTGATGGCTTGCGTAAACAAAATGCTTGTAGCATGAGAAGCGTGGGAGGTGGGCAGATTAGAAAGGGTAATGAGTGGTGGGATGAAGAAGTAAGATTATAAGTGAAAGAGAAGAGAGAGGCATTTGAACGATTTTTGCTTGGAAAAAATGGGAATGAGTGGGAGATGCATAAAAGAAAGAGGCAGGGTGTCAAGAGAAAGGTGCAAGAGGTGAAAAAGAGGGCAAATGAGAGTTGGGGTGAGAGAGTATCATTAAATTTTAGGGAGAATAAAAAGATGTTTTGGAAGGAGGTAAATAAAGTGCGTAAGACAAGGGAGCAAATGGGAACTTCAGTGAAGGGCGCTAATGGGGAGGTGATAACAAGTAGTGGTGATGTGAGAAGGAGATGGAGTGAGTATTTTGAAGGTTTCTTGAATGTGTTTGATGATAGAGTGGCAGATATAGGGTGTTTTGGTCGAGGTGGTGTGCAAAGTGAGAGGGTTAGGGAAAATGATTTGGTGAACAGAGAATAGGTAGTAAAAGCTTTGCGGAAGATGAAAGCCGGCAAGGCAGGAGGTTCGGATGGTATTGCAGTGGAATTTTCTAAAAAAGGGGTGACTGTATTGTTGACTGGTTGGTAAGGTTATTTAATGTATGTATGATTCATGGTGAGGTGCCTGAGGATTGGCGGAATGCATGCATAGTGCCATTGTACAAAGGCAAAGGGGATAAGAGTGAGTGCTCAAATTACAGAGGTATAAGTTTGTTGAGTATTCCTTGTAAATTATATGGGAGGGTATTGATTAAGAGGGTGAAGGCATGTACAGAGCATCAGATTGGGGAAGAGCAGTGTGGTTTCAGAAGTGGTAGAGGATGTGTGGATCAGTTGTTTTCTTTGAAGAATGTATGTGAGAAATACTTAGAAAGGCAAATGGATTTGTATGTAGCATTTATGGGTCTGGAGAAGGCATATGATAGAGTTGATAGAGATGCTCTGTGGAAGGTTTCAAGAATATATGGTGTGTGAGGGAAGTTGTTAGAAGCGGTGAAAAGTTTTTATCGAGGATGTAAGGTATGTGTACGTGTAGGAAGAGAGGAAAGTGATTGGTTCTCAGTGAATGTAGGTTTGCGGCAGGGGTGTGTGATGTCTCCATGGTTGTTGAATTTGTTTATGGATGGGGTTGTTGAGGAGGTGAATGCAAGAGATTTGGAAAGAGGGGCAAGTATGCAGTCTGTTGTGGATGAAAGAGCTTGGGAAGTGAGTCAGTTGTTGTTCGCTGATGATGCAGCGCTGGTGGCTGATTTACGTGAGAAACTGCAGAAGCTGGTGACTGAGTTTGGTAAAGTGTGTGAAAGAAGAAAGTTGAGAGTAAATGTGAATAAGAGCAAGGTTATTAGTTACAGTAGGGTTGAGGGTCAAGTCAACTGGGAGGTAAGTTTGAATGGAGAAAAACTGGAGGAAGTAAAGTGTTTTAGATATCTGGGAGTGGATTTGGCAGCAGATGGAACCATGGAAGCGGAAGTGAATCATAGGGTGGGGGAGGGGGCGAAAATCCTGGGAGCCTTGAAGAATGTGTGGAAGTCGAGAACATTATCTCCTAAAGCTAAAATGGTTATATTTGAAGGAATAGTGGTTCTAACAATGTTGTATGGTTGCGAGGCGTGGGCTATCGATAGAATTGTGCACAGGAGGGTGGATGTGCTGGAAATGAGATGTTTGAGGACAATATGTGGTGTGAGGTGGTTTGATCGAGTAAGTATTGTAAGGGTAAGAGAGATGTGTGGTAATAAAACGAGTGTGGTGGAGAGAGCAGAAGAGGGTGTTTTGAAATGGTTTGGTCACATGGAGAGAATGAGTGAGGAGAGATTGACCAAGAGGATATATGTGTAAGAGGTGGAGGGAGCGAGGAGAAGTGGGAGACCAGACTGGAGATGGAAAGATGGAGTGAAAAAGATTTTGTGTGATCGGGGCCTGAACATGCAGAAGGGTGAAAGGCATGTAAGGAATAGTGTAAATTGGAACAATGTGGTATACCAGGGTCGACTTGCTGTCAATGGACTGACCCAGTGCATGTGAAGCGTCTGGGGTAAACCATGGAAAGTTTTGTGGGGCTTGGATGTGGAAAGGGAGCTGTGGTTTCTGTGCATTATTACATGACAGCTAGAGAATGAGTGTAAACGAGGTAGCGCAAGGAAAAGACAACATTTGGATGTTAATGTGCTGAGAGGTGCAACTGGAGAGATGTCTGATCATTATCTTGTGGAGGCGAAGGTGAAGATTTATGGGGGGTTTTAGAAAAGAAGAGAGAATGTTGGGGTGAAGAGGGTGGTGAGAGTAAGTGAGCTTGGAAAGGAGACTTGTGTGAGGAGGTACCAGGAGAGACTGAGTACAGAATGGAAAAAGGTGAGAACAAAGGAGGTAAGGGGAGTGGGGGAGGAATGGGATGTATTTAGGGAAACAGTGATGGCTTGCGCAAAAGATGCTTGTGGCATGAGAAGCGTGGGAGGTGGGTTGATTAGAAAAGGTAGTGAGTTGTGGGATGAAGAAGTAAGATTATTAGTGAAAGAGAAGAGAGAGGCATTTGGATGATTTTCGCAGGTAAAAAAGGCAAATGAGTGGGAGAGGTATAAAAGAAAGAGGCAGGAGGTCAAGAGAAAGGTGCAAGAGGTGAAAAAGAGGGCAAATGAGAGTTGGGGTGAGATAGAATCGTTAAATTTCAGGGAGAATAAAAAGATGTTTTGGAAGGAGGTAAAGAAAGTGCGTAAGACAAGGGAGCAAATGGGAACTTCAGTGAAGGGCGCTTATGGGGAGGTGATAACAAGTAGTGGTGATGTGAGAAGGAGATGGAGTGAGTATTTTGATGGTTTGTTGAATGTGTTTGATGATAGAGTGGCAGATATAGGGTGTTTTGGTCGAGGTGGTGTGCAAAGTGAGAGGGTTAGGGAAAATGATTTGGTAAATAGAGAAGAGGTAGTAAAAGCTTTACGGAAGATGAAAGCCGGCAAGGCAGCAGGTTTGGATGGTATTGCAGTGGAATCTATTAAAAAAGGGGGTGACTATATTGTTGACTGGTTGGTAAGGTTATTTAATGTATGTATGATTCATGGTGAGGTGCCTGAGGATTGGCGGAATGCTTGCATAGTGCCATTGTACAAAGGCAAAGGGGATAAGAGTGAGTGCTCAAATTACAGAGGTATAAGTTTGTTGAGTATTCCTTGTAAATTATATGGGAGGGTATTGATTGAGAGGGTGAAGGCATGTACAGAGCATCAGATTGGGAAAGAGCAGTGTGTTTTCAGAAGTGGTAGAGGATGTGTGGATCAGGTGTTTGCTTTGAAGAATGTATGTGAGTAATACTTAGAAAAACAAATGGATTTGTATTTAGCATTTATGGATCTGGAGAAGGCATATGATAGAGTTGATAGAGATGCTCTGTGGAAGGTTTCAAGAATATATCGTGTGGGAGGCAAGTTGTTAGAAACAGTGAAAAGTTTTTATCGAGGATGTAAGGCATCTGTACGTGTAGGAAGAGAGGAAAGTGATTGGTTCTCGGTGAATGTAGATTTGCGGCAGGGGTGTGTGATGTCTCCATGGTTGTTTAATTTGTTTATGGATGGGTTGTTAGGGAGGTGAATGCAAGAGTTTTGGATAGAGGGGCAAGTATGCAGTCTGTTGTGGATGAAAGAGCTTGGGAAGTGAGTCAGTTGTTGTTCGCTGATGATACAGCGCTGGTGGCTGATTCATGTAAGAAACTGCAGAAGCTGGTGACTAAGTTTGGTAAAGTGTGTGAAAGAAGGAAGTTAAGAGTAAATGTGAATAAGAGCAAGGTTATTAGGTACAGTAGGGTTGAGGGTCAAGTCAATTGGGAGGTAAGTTTGAATAGAGAAAAACTGGAGGAAGTAAAGTGTTTTAGATATCTGGAAGTGGATCTGGCAGCGGATGGAACCATGGAAGCGGAAGTGAATCATAGGGTGGGGGAGGGGGCGAAAATTCTGGGAGCCTTGAAGAATGTTTGGAAGTCGAGAACATTATCTCGGAACGCAAAAATGGGTATGTTTGAAGGAATAGTGGTTCCAACAATGTTGTATGGTTGCGAGGCGCGGGCTATGGATAGAGTTGTGCGCAGGAGGGTGGATATGCTGGAAATGAGATGTTTGAGGACAATATGTGGTGTGAGGTGGTTTGATCGAGTAATTGATGTAAGGGTAAGAGAGGTGTGTGGAAATAAAAAGAGTGGTTGAGAGAGCAGAAGAGGGTGTTTTGAAATGGTTTGGTCATATGTAGAGAATGAGTGAGGAAAGATTGACCAAGAGGTTATATGTGTCAGAGGTGGAGGGAACGAGGAGAAGTGGGAGACCAAATTGGAGGTAGAAAGGTGGAGTGAAAAAGATTTTGAGTGATCGGGGCCTGAACATGCAGGAGGGTGAATGGCGGGCAAGGAATAGAGTGAATTGGAACGATGTGGTATACCGGAGTCGACGTGCTGTCAGTGGATTGAACCAGGGCATGTGAAGCGTCTGGGGTAAACCATGGAAAGTTCTGTGGGGCCTGGATGTGGAAAGGGAGCAGTCGTTTCTCTGCATTATTACATGATAGCTAGAGACTGAGTGTGAACGAATGGGGCCTTTTCTGTCTTTTCCTAGCGCTACCTCGCACACCTGAGGGGAGAGAGGGTTGTTATTCCATGTGTGGCGGGGTGGCGATGGGAACAAATAAAGGCAGACAGTATGAATTATGTACATGTGTATATATGTATATGTCTGTGTGTGTATATATATATGTGTACATTGAGATGTACAGGTATGTATATTTGAGTGTGTGGACGTGTATGTATATGCATGTGTATGTGGGCGGGTTGGGCCATTCTTTCGTCTGTTTCCTTGCGCTACCTCGCTAACGCTGGAGACAGCGACATAGCAAAATGAATAAAATAATATGTATATATATATATATATATATATATATATATATATATATATATATATATATATATATATATATATATATATATATATTCCTATGAGTCCACGGAAAAAATGAAACACGATAAGTTCCCAAGTGCACTTTCGTGTAATAATCACATCATCAGGGGAGACACAAGAGAGAAATATAGGTCAGTTGATATACATGGAAGAGACGAAGCTCCGTCTCTTCGATGTATATCAACTGACTCATATTTATGGTATAGAATCTTCTTTTATAGAGCAGAACACATTATTGTAGAGCAGAACATATCATTTATGGTTTAGAGTCGTCTGTTGTAGAGCAGAACTCATCATTTATGGTTTAGATTCGTCTGATGTAGAGTATAACACATAATTGTAGTGCAGAACACATCATTTATGGTTTAGATTCGTCTGATGTAGAGTATAACACATAATTGTAGTGCAGAACACATCATTTATGGTTTAGATTCGTCTGATGCAGAGTATAACACATAATTGTAGTGCAGAACACATCATTTATGGTTTAGATTCGTCTGATGTAGAGTATAACACATAATTGTAGTGCAGAACACATCATTTATGGTTTAGATTCGTCTGATGTAGAGTATAGCACATAATTGTAGTGCAGAACACATCATTTATGGTTTAGATTCGTCTGATGTAGAGTATAACACATAATTGTAGTGCAGAACACATCATTTATGGTTTAGATTCGTCTGATGTAGAGTATAACACATAATTGTAGTGCAGAACACATCATTTATGGTTTAGATTCGTCTGATGTAGAGTATAACACATAATTGTAGTGCAGAACACATCATTTATGGTTTAGATTCGTCTATTGTAGAGCAGAACACATCATTGTAGAGCAGAAAACATCATTTATGGTTTACAGTCGTCTATTGTAGAGCAGAAAACATCATTACTGAGCAGGACAAATCATCTATTGTTTAGAGTCGTCTACTGTAGAGTAGAGCACATCATTGTAGAGCAGAACACATCATTTATGGTTTAGGGTCGTGTATTATAGAGCAGAACACATCAATCTTCGGGAGAACACATCGTTTATTGTTTAGATTCGCCTATCGTTGAGTAGAACACATCATTGTAGAACAGAAAACATCATTTATGGTTTAGAGTCGTCTGTTATAGAGCAGAAAACATCATTTATGGTTTAGAGTCGTCTGTTATAGAGCAGAAAACATCATTTATGGTTTAGAGTCGTCTGTTATAGAGCAGAAAACATCATTTATGGTTTAGAGTCGTCTGTTATAGAGCAGAAAACATCATTTATGGTTTAGAGTCGTCTGTTATAGAGCAGAAAACATCATTTATGGTTTAGAGTCGTCTGTTATAGAGCAGAAAACATCATTTATGGTTTAGAGTCGTCTGTTATAGAGCAGAAAACATCATTTATGGTTTAGAGTCGTCTGTTATAGAGCAGAAAACATCATTTATGGTTTAGAGTCGTCTGTTATAGAGCAGAAAACATCATTTATGGTTTAGAGTCGTCTATTATAGAGCAGAAAACATCATTTATGGTTTAGAGTCGTCTGTTATAGAGCAGAAAACTTCATTTATGGTTCAGAGTCGTCTGTTATAGAGCAGAAAACATCATTTATGGTTTAGAGTCGTCTGTTATAGAGCAGAAAACATCATTTATGGTTTAGAGTCGTCTGTTATAGAGCAGAAAACATCATTTATGGTTTAGAGTCGTCTGTTATAGAGCAGAAAACATCATTTATGGTTTAGAGTCGTCTGTTATAGAGCAGAAAACATCATTTATGGTTTAGAGTCGTCTGTTATAGAGCAGAAAACATCATTTATGGTTTAGAGTCGTCTGTTATAGAGCAGAAAACATCATTTATGGTTTAGAGTCGTCTGTTATAGAGCAGAAAACATCATTTATGGTTTAGAGTCGTCTACTGTAAAACAGAACACATAATTGTAGTGCAGAACACATCATTTATGGTTTAGAGTCGTCTATTGTAGATGCAGAACACATCAATGTAGAGCAGAACACATCATTTATGGTTTAAAGTGGTCTATTGTAGAGCAGAACACATCAGTCCTCAGGAGAACACATCAATCTTCAGCAGAACACATCAATCTTCAGCAGAACACATCAATCTTCAGGAGAACACATCAATCTTCAGCAGAACACATCAATCTTCAGCAGAACACATCAATCTTCAGCAGAACACATCAGTCCTCAGCAGAACACATCAATCTTCAGCAGAACACATCAATCTTCAGGAGAACACATCAATCTTCAGGAGAACACATCAATCTTCAGGATAACACATCAATCTTCAGCAGAACACATCAATCTTCAGGAGAACACATCAGTCTTCAGGAGAACACATCAATCTTCAGGAGAACACATCAATCTTCAGCAGAACACATCAATCTTCAGCAGAACACATCAATCTTCAGCAGAACACATCAATCTTCAGCAGAACACATCAATCTTCAGCAGAACACATCAATCTTCAGCAGAACACATCAATCTTCAGCAGAACACATCAATCTTCAGCAGAACACATCAATCTTCAGTAGAACACATCAATCTTCAGGAGAACACATCAATCTTCAGCAGAACACATCAATCTTCAGTAGAACACATCAATCTTCAGCAGAACACATCAATCTTCAGCAGAACACATCAATCTTCAGCAGAACACATCAATCTTCAGTAGAACACATCAATCTTCAGCAGAACACATCAATCTTCAGGAGAACACATTAATCTTCAGCAGAACACATCAATCTTCAGCAGAACACATCAATCTTCAGCAGAACACATCAATCTTCAGCAGAACACATCAATCTTCAGCAGAACACATTAATCTTCAGTAGAACACATCAATCTTCAGCAGAACACATCAATCTTCAGCAGAACACATCAATCTTCAGTAGAACACATCGTTTCATAATGATAGATGTTTCATTGTGTTACAGGAATGTGGTTGTGCCGCGCCTTCCTCGGGATTCTGTCTCCGCCGTTGACAGTGTACTGGACCTGCTCCACTCACCAAACTGTACTTCTTCAGCAACTTTGGAAGATAATGTAAGGCAATAAAGAGACAATCTACAATCTCTCTCTCTCTCTCTCTCTCTCTCTCTCTCTCTCTCTCTCTCTCTCTCTCTCTCTCTCTCTCTCTCTCTCTCTCTCTCTCTCTATGTATGGGTTGTTCAGTGTTGTAAATGGAAATGGTGAAGAGCGTGTAGATTTTTGTTCTGAAAAAGGACTGGTGATCGGGAATACGTTGTTTAAAAAGAGAGATATACATAAGTATACGTATGTAAGTAAGAGAGATGGCCAGAGAGCGTTATTGGATTACGTGTTAATTGACAGCGTCGCCAAGGAGAGGCTTTTGGGTTTTAATGTGCTAAGAGGTGCAACTGGAAGGATGTCTGATCATTATCTTGTGGAGGCGAAGGTGAAGATTTGTATGGGTTTTCAGAAAAGAAGAGTGAATGTTGGCGTGAAGAGGGTGGTGAGAGTAAGTGAGGTTGGGAAGGAGACTTGTGTGAGGAAGTACCAGGAGAGACTGAGTACAGAATGGAAAAAGGTGAGAACAAAGGACGTAAAGAGAGTGGGGGAGGAATGGGATGTATTTGGGAAAGCAGTGATGGCTTGTGTAAAGGATGCATGTGGCATGAGAAGCGTGGGAGGTGGGCAGATTAGAAAGGGTAGTGAGTGGTGGGATGAAGAAGTAAGATTATTAGTGAAAGAGAAGAGAGAGGCATTTGGACGATTTTTGCAGAGAAATAATGCAAATGACTGAGAGATGTATAAAAGAAAGAGGCAGGAGGTCAAGAGAAAGGTGCAAGAGGCGAAAAGAAGGCAAATGATAGTTGGGGTGAGAGAGTATCATTAGATTTTAGGAAGAATAAAAATATATTTTCGAAGGAGGTAATTAAAGTCCGTAAGACAAGGGAATAAATGGAAACATAAGTGAAGGGGGCTAACGGGGAGGTGATAACAAGTAGTGGTGATGTAAGAAAGAGATGGAGTGAGTATTTTCAAGGTTTGTTGAATGTGTTTGATGATAGAGTGGCAGATATAGGGTGTTTTGGTCGAGGTGGTGTGCAAAGTGAGAGGGTTTATCTGGTTGGTGAGGTTATTTAATGTATGTATGACTCATGGTGAGGTGCCTGACGACTGGCAGAATGCTTGCATAGTGCCATTGTACAAAGGCAAAGGGGATAAGAGTGAGTGCTCAAATTACAGAGGAATAAGTTTGTCGAGTATTCCTGGTAAATTATATGGGAGGGTATTGATTGAGAGGGTGAAGGCATGTACAGAGCATCAGATTGGGGAAGAGCAGTGTGGTTTCAGAGGTGGTAGAGGATGTGTGTATCAGGTGTTTGCTTTGAAGAATGTATGTGAGAAATACTTAGAAAGCAAATGTATTTGTATGGAGCATTTATGGATCTGGAGAAGGCATATGATAAGAGTTGGAAGAGATGCTCTGTAGAAGATATTAAGAATATATGGTGTGGAAGGTAAGTTGTTAGAAGCAGTGAAAAGTTTTTATCGAGGACGTAAGGCATGTGTACGTGTAGGAAGAGAGGAAAGTGATTGGTTCTCAGTGAATGTAGGTTTGCGGAAGGGATGCGTGATGTCTCCATGGTTGTTTAATTTGTTTATGGATGAGGTTCACTGTTAGGGAGGTGAATGCAAGAGTTTTGGAAAGAGGGGCAAGTATGTAGTCTGTTGTGGATGAGAGAGCTTGGGAAGTGAGTCAGTTGTTGTTCGCTGATGATACAGCGCTGGTGGCTGATTCATGTGAAAAACTGCACAAGCTGGTGACTGAGTTTGGTAAAGTGTGTGAAAGGAGAAAGCTGAGAGTAAACGTGAATAAGAGCAAGGTTATTAGATACAGTAGGGTTGAGGGACAAGTCAATTGGGAGGTAAGTTTGAATGGAGAAAAACTGGAGGAAGTGAAGTGTTTTAGATATCTGGGAATAGTTTTGGCAGCGGATGGAACCATGGAAGAGGGAGAGAATCATAGGGTGGGGGAGGGGGTGAAAGTTCTGGAAGAGATGAAAAATGTGTGGAAGTCGAGAACGTTATCTTGGGAAGCAAAAATAGGTATGTTTGAAGGAATAGTGGTTCCAACAATGTTATATGGTTGCGAGGCGTGGGCTATAGATAGAGTTGTGCGGACGAGGGTGGATGTGCTGGAAATGAGATGTTTGAGGACAATATGTGGTGTGAGGTGGTTTGATCGAGTAAGTAATGAAAGGGTTAGAGAGATGTTTGTTAATAAAACGAGTGTGGTTGAGAGAGCAGAAAAGGGTGTTTTGAAATGGTTTGGCCACATGGAGAGAATGAGTGAGGAAAGATTGACAAAGAGGATATATGTGTCAGAGATGGAGGGTTCGAGAAGTGGGAGACCAAATTGGAGGTGGAAAGATGGAGTGAAAAGATTTTGAGTGATCGGGGCCTGAACATGCAGGAGGGTGAAAGGCGTGCAAGGAATAGAGTGTATTGGAACGATGTGGTATACCGGCGTCGACGTGCTGTCAATGGATTGAACCAGGGTATGTGAAACGTCTGGGGTAAACGATGGAAAGTTCTGTGGGGCCTGGATGTTCAAAGGGAGCTGTGGTTTCGGTGCATTATACATGACAGCTAGAGACTGAGTGTGAACGAATATGACCTTTGTTGTCATTTCCTAGCGCTTCTCGCTCACATGCGGGGGTAGGGGGCTGTCATTTCATGTGTGGCGGGATGGCAATGGGAATATACAAGGGCAGACAGTATGAATTATGTACATGTGTATATATGTATATGACTGTGTGTGTGTGTATATATATATATATATATATATATTTTTTTTTATGCTTTGACGCTGTCTCCCGCGTTTGCGAGGTAGCGCAAGGAAACAGACGAAAGAAATGGCCCAACCCACCCCCATACACATGTATATACATACGTCCACACACGCAAATATACATACCTACACAGCTTTCCATGGTTTACCCCAGACGCTTCACATGCCTTGATTCAATCCACTGACAGCACGTCAACCCCGGTATACCACATCGCTCCAATTTACTCTATTCCTTGCCCTCCTTTCACCCTCCTGCATGCTCAGGCCCCGATCACACAAAATCTTTTTCACTCCATCTTTCCACCTCCAATTTGGTCTCCCTCTTCTCCTCGTTCCCTCCACCTCCGACACATATATTCTCTTGGTCAATCTTTCCTCACTCATTCTCTCCATGTGCCCGAACCATTTCAAAACACCCTCTTCTGCTCTCTCAACCACGCTCTTTTTATTTCCACACATCTCTCTTACCCTTACGTTACTTACTCGATCAAACCACCTCACGCCACACATTGTCCTCAAATATCTCATTTCCAGCACATCCACCCTCGTCCGCACAACTCTATCTATAGCCCACGCCTCGCAACCATATAACATTGTTGGAACCACTATTCCTTCAAACATACCAATTTTTGCTTCCCAAGATAACGTTCTCGACTTCCACATATTTTTCATCTCTTCCAGAACTTTCACCCCCTCCCCCACCCTATGATTCTCTCCCGCTTCCATGGTTCCATCCGCTGCCAAAACTATTCCCAGATATCTAAAACTCTTCACTTCCTCCAGTTTTTCTCCATTCAAAATGAAAAATGAAAAATGAAATTGAGTGGGAGATGTATAAAAGAAAGAGACAGGAGGTCAAGAGAAAGGTGCAAGAGGTGAAAAAAAAAGGGCAAATGAGAGTTGGGGTGAGAGAGTATCATTAAATTTTAGGGAGAATAAAAAGATGTTCTGGAAGGAGGTAAATAAAGTGCGTAAGACAAGGGAGCAAATGGGAACTTCAGTGAAGGGCGCAAATGGGGATGTGATAACAAGTAGTGGTGATGTGAGAAGGAGATGGAGTGAGTATTTTGAAGGTTTGTTGAATGTGTTTGATGATAGAGTGGCAGATATAAGGTGTTTTGGTCGAGGTGGTGTGCAAAGTGAGAGGGTTAGGGAAAATGATTTGGTAAACAGAGAAGAGGTAGTAAAAGCTTTGCGGAAGATGAAAGCCGGCAAGGCAGCAGGTTTGGATGGTATTGCAGTGGAATATATATATATATATATATATATATATATATATATATATATATATATATATATATATATATATATGTATATATATATGTATATACATATATATATATATATATATATATATATATATATATATATATATATATATATATATATATATATATATATATATGTATATACATATATATATACATATATATATATATATATATATATATATATATATATATATATATATATATATATATATATATATATATATATTTTTTTTTTATTTTTTTTTATTATACTTTGTCGCTGTCTCCCGCGTTTGCGAGGTAGCGCAAGGAAACAGACGAAAGAAATGGCCCAAACCCCCCCCCCATACACATGTATATACATACGTCCACACACGCAAATATACATACCTAAACAGCTTTCCATGGTTTACCCCAGACGCTTCACATGCCTTGATTCAATCCACTGACAGCACGTCAACCCCGGTATACCACATCGCTCCAATTCACTCTATTCCTTGCCCTCCTTTCACCCTCCTGCATGTTCAGGCCCCGATCACACAAAATCTTTTTCACTCCATCTTTCCACCTCCAATTTGGTCTCCCTCTTCTCCTCGTTCCCTCCACCTCCGACACATATATCCTCTTGGTCAATCTTTCCTCACTTATTCTCTCCATGTGCCCAAACCACTTCAAAACACCCTCTTCTGCTCTCTCAACCACGCTCTTTTTATTTCCACACATCTCTCTTACCCTTACGTTACTCACTCGATCAAACCACCTCACACCACACATTGTCCTCAAACATCTCATTTCCAGCACATCCATCCTCCTGCGCACAACTCTATCCATAGCCCACGCCTCGCAACCATACAACATTGTTGGAACCACTATTCCTTCAAACATACCCATTTTTGCTTTCCGAGATAATGTTCTCGACTTCCACACATTCTTCAAGGCCCCCAGAATTTTCGCCCCCTCCCCCACCCTATGATCCACTTCCGCTTCCATGGTTCCATCCGCTGCCAGATCCACTCCCAGCTATCTAAAACACTTCACTTCCTCCAGTTTTTCTCCATTCAAACTCACCTCCCAATTGACTTGACCTCAACCCTACTGTACCTAATAACCTTGCTCTTATTCACATTTACTCTTAACTTTCTTCTTCCACACACTTTACCAAACTCAGTCACCAGCTTCTGCAGTTTCTCACATGAATCAGCCACCAGCGCTGTATCATCAGCGAACAACAACTGACTCACTTCCCAAGCTCTCTCATCCCCAACAGACTTCATACTTGCCCCTCTTTCCAAAACTCTTGCATTTACCTCCCTAACAACCCCATCCATAAACAAATTAAACAACCATGGAGACATCACACACCCCTGCCGCAAACCTACATTCACTGAGAACCAATCACTTTCCTCTCTTCCTACACGTACACATGCCTTACATCCTCGATAAAAACTTTTCACTGCTTCTAACAACTTTCTTCCCACACCATATATTCTTAATACCTTCCACAGAGCATCTCTATCAACTCTATCATATGCCTTCTCCAGATCCATAAATGCTACATACAAATCCATTTGCTTTTCTAAGTATTTCTCACATACATTCTTCAAAGCAAACACCTGATCCACACATCCTCTACCACTTCTGAAACCACACTGCTATTCCCCAATCTGATGCTCTGTACATGCCTTCACCCTCTCAACCAGTACCCTCCCATATGATTTATATATATATAATTTATATATATATATATATATATATATATATATATATATATATATATATATATATATATATATCATATTTTTATTTTGCTTTGTCGCTGTCTCCCGCGTTAGCGAGGTAGCGCAAGGAAACAGACGAAAGAATGGCCCAACCCACCCACATACACATGTATATACATACACATCCATACACGCAAATATACATATCTATACATCTCAACTTATACATATATATACACACACAGACATAAACATATATACACATGTACATAATTCATATTGTCTGCCTTAATTTATTCCCATCGCCACCCCGCCACACACGAAAAATAAGCACCCCCTCCCCACAAATGTGCGCGAGGTAGCGCTAGGAAGACAACAAAGGCCACTTTTGTTCACACTCAGTCTCTAGCTGTCATGTATAATGCACCGAAACCACAGCTCCCTTTCCACATCCAGGTCCCACAGACCTTTTCATGGTTTACCCCAGGCGCTTCTAATGACCTGGTTCAATCCATTGACAGCACGTCGACCCCAGTATACCACATCGTTCCAATTCGCTCGATTCCTGGCACGCTTCTCACCCTCCTGCATGTTCAGGCCCCGATCACTCAAAATCTTTTTCACTCCATCTTTCCACCTCCAATTTGGTCTCCCACTTCTCCTGGTTCCCTCCACCTCTGACACGTATATACTCTTGGTCAATCTTTCCTCACTCATTCTCTCCATGTGACCAAACTATTTCAACACACCCTCTTCTGCTCTCTCAACCACACTCTTTTTATTACCACACATCTCTCTTACCCTTGCATTACTTACTCGATCAAACCACCTCACACCACATATTGTCCTCAGACATCTCATTTCTAGCACATCCACCCTCCTCCGCACAACTCTATCCATAGCCCACACCTCGCAACCATATAACATTGTTGGAACCACTGTTCCTTCTAACATACTCATTTTTGCTTTCCGAGATAATGTTCTCAACTCCCACACATTCTTCAACGCTCCCAGAACTTTCACCCCCTCCCCCACCCTATGATTCACTTCCGCTTCCATGGTTCCATCCGCGGCCAAATCCACCCCCTGATATCTAAAACACTTCACTTCCTCCAGTTTTTCTCCATTCAAACTTACCTCCCAATTGACTTGTCCCTCAACCCTATTGTACCTAATAACCTTGCTCTTATTCACATTTACTCTCAGCTTTCTTCTATCCCACACTTTACCAAACTCAGTCACCAGCTTGCTGCAGTTTCTCACACGAATCAGCCACCAGCGCTGTATCATCAGCGAACAAAAACTGACTCACTTCCCAAGCTCTCTCATCCACAACAGACTGCATACCTTGCCCCTCTTTCCAAAACTCTTGCATTCACGTCCCTAACAACCCCATCCATAAATAGATTAAACAACCATGGAGACATCACACACCCCTGCCTTAAACCAACATTCACTGAGAACCAATCACTTTCCTCTCTTCCTACACGTACACAAGCCTTACATCCTCGATAAAAACTTTTCACTGCTTCTAACAACTTTCCCCCCTACACCATTATATTCTTAATACCTTCCGCAGAGCATCTCTATCAACTCTATCATATGCCTTCTCCAGATCTATAAATGCTACATACAAATCCATTTTCTTTTCTAAGTATTTCTCACATACATTCTTCAAAGCAAACACCTGATCCACACATCCTCTACCTCTTCTAAAACCACACTGCTCTTCCCCAATCTGATGCTCTGTACGTGCCTTCACCCTCTCATTCAATACCCTCCCATATAATTTCCCAGGAATACTCAACAAAGTTATACCTCTGTAATCTGAGCACTGACTTTTTCCATTTACCTTTGTACAATGGCACTATGCAAGCATTTCGCCAGTCCTCAGGCACCTCACTACGAGTTAGACATACATTAGATAACCTTACCAACCAGTCAACAATACAGTCACCCCCCTTTTTAATATATTCCACTGCAATACCATCCAAACCCGCTGCCTTGCCGGCTTTCATCTTCCGCAAAGCTTTTACTACCTCTTCTCTGTTTACCAAATCATTCTCCCCAACCCTTTCACCTGGCACACCACCTTGACCAAAACTGCCACTCTATCATCAAACTCATTCAACAAACCTTCAAAATATCACTCTATCTCCTTCTCACGTCACCAATACTTGTTATCATCTCTCCATTAGCCCCTTTCACTGAAGTTCCCATTTGTTCCCTTCTCTTACGCACTTTATTTACCTTTTTCCAAAACATCTTTTTATTCTCCCTAAAATTTGATGATACTCTCTCACCCCAACTCTCATTTGCCATCTTTTTCACCTCTTGCACCTTTCTCTTGACTTTCTGCCTCTTTCTTTTATACATCTCCCAATCGTTTGCATTATTTCCCTGTGTACAGGAAGTGAGAAAGGAAGAGAACAAAAATGAGAAAAAAAAAATCAAGTGTAATCTCTGCTGCTGCTGCTGCTGCTGCCGCTCTCTCTTGAATGGTTGTTTTCGTTCGAGGGTTAGTTGACTGTCTGTACATAATATCTTGCTAGATATATTATCTGAAATATATGCTCTACATTTTAGATACACTTTTGTACATATCTAAACGCACAATGCTTATCATTATAAAGGACATGCATAAGAATGATATAATGCCTACACGATTACAATCTGTGTTCGATGGGTGCCCAGAGAAAATGCGTTTCGCTGGCAGACGCTTTCCCCACGCGTTTCTGTGGACGACTTGTAGAAAACCAGAGATATCTATGGGCCCATTGATTTTCATAAGTAGTGTAAACAAGCTTTAAAGGGGACGGGAGCGAGGGGTTGGAAGCCATACCCTTCTTGTATTTCAAATTCTAAAAGGGAAAACAGAAGGAGTCACGCGGGGAGTGCTCATCTTCCTCGAAGGCTCAGATTGGGGTGTCTGAATGTGTGTGGATGTAACCAAGATGAGAACAAAGGAGAGATAGGTAGTATGTTTGAAGAAAGAAACTTAGATGTTCTGGCTCTGAGTTAAAAGAAGCTTAAGGGTAAAGGGAAGAAGTGTTTGAAAGTTTCCTAGGATTAAAGATAGGGATTGAGTGTAGAATGGCAAAAGTTGAGAGTTAATAAAGCAAGGAGAGTTCGTAAGGAATGCAAAGTGGGTTGAAGAAGTAAAGTTGCTAGTGAAAGAGAAAACAAACTTATTTGAATGATACTTACAAGGAATTGGTGCAATTGACTGGAAGATGTATCAGAGAAAATGGCGGAAGATCAAGAGGAAGATGCAGGGGTTGAAAAACAGGGCAAATGAGAGTTGGGGATGAGAGAGTACCATTAGGCTTACAATAAAAAGATATTTTGGAAGAAAGTAAATATTTGCGAAAGACAACGGGTCAAATAGGAACATTGAGGGAAGGGGGCAAAAGGGGAATTTATATCAGGCAGTGATGAAGTGAGGAGATGGAGTAAGAATTTTAAAGGATTATCAAATGCGTTTTTTTGACAGATTGGCAGATGTAGAGTGTTTTAGTCGGGTTGGTGTTTGAAGTGAGAGTGTTTTGGAGCGGTTTGGTGAAGAGAGGAGGTGGTGAAAGCCTTGCCTAAGATGAAATCTGGCAAGGCGGCGAAAGTGGATGGTATTGCAGTTGAATATATTAAGAAAAGGGGTGACTTGTGTTGTTGATTGTTTGGTAAGGATTTTCAATGAATGTTAGATGATGGTGAGACGCATGAGGATTGGTGATATATACTACGACTGTATAACAGACATCGGTGTGCTCAAACTACAGAGGTACAAGTTTGAGTGTACCTTATGAGTTGTTTCAGAGCGGTGACTGAGAGCGTGAAGTTATGTGCAGAGAATGAGACTGACGAGGAAAAAATTTATGGTTTCATAAGTGGAAGAGGATGTGTGGATCAGGTGTTTGCTTTAAAGAAAGTGCGTGAGAAATATTCAGAGCAACAGAAGGATTTATATGTAGCATTTATGGATCTGGAGAAGGCATATGATAGAACAGATAGAGATGCCTTGTGAAAAGTTCTACGAATTTGTGGTGTAGGAGGAAAGTTGCTAGAAACAGTAAGAATTTTTCATTAAGAATGTAAGGTGTGTTTGCAAATAAGTAGAGAGGAGGGCGATTGGTTCAAGGTGAAAGGTGGTCTGCGGCATTAGTGTGTCATGTCACCATCGCGGTTTAATTTGTTGATAAATGAGTTGGTGAGGGAGGTAAATGCAAGGGTGTTTGAGAGATAGGAAGGGGTGACTATGCAGTCTGTAAGGGGTAAGAGGGACCTTGTAAGTGAGTAAGCTATAGTATGCTGATGATAGAGCACTGGTAGCTGATATGAGTGAGAAACCGCATAAGTTCAAGTGTGGGTAAGCGTGTGAAAGGAGAAAGTTAAGAGTAAATGTGAACAAAAGTAAGCAGCGCAGAGGGACAGGTTAGTTGGAGAGTGAATTTGAGTGGAGAAAATATTGAGATATTGGAGCGCTTTAGGTACGTGGGAGAGGACATGCTAGCAAATGGAACCGTGGAAGTGAATGTCTTTGATAGGATGGGTGAGAGAGCGAAGGATTTTTTAGCACTGGCATATGTGGAGGAAGAGGACGACATCTGGGAAGGCAAAAATGGATGTTTGAAGGTACAGTAGACCCAACGCCAGATATCGATGCGAGATATGGGCTATAGATATGAATGTGCGTAAGGAATGGATGTGTTGGAAATGCAAAGTTGCAAAATTTGAGGACAATATGTGGTGTGAGGTGGTTTGATCGAGTAAGTAATGAAAGAGCAAGAAAGATGTGTGGAAATAAACAGTTTGGTTGAGAGAACAAAAGAGGGTGTGTTGAAATGGTTTGGTCATATGGAGAGAATGAGTGAGGAAAGATTGACAAAGATGACATATGTGGTGTCAGAAGAGGAGGGCAGAAAGGGGAAACTAAACTGGAGATGGAGAGATGGAGAGAAAAATATTTTGAGTGACTGGGGTTTGAACATACAGGAGAGTGAAAGGTGTGCACACGATAGAGTGAACTGGAGCAAAGGGGTATATAATGGGCAATGTTCTGTCGTTGGACTGAATGAGAGCACATGAAAGTCTCTGGGGCCTGGTTAGGGATAGGGGTGCGTAGTTTCGATGAATTACACATGACAGCTATAGATTGAATGGGAGGAAATAAGGCCTTATATTCTTTTGTTCTGACGCTACAACACAGGAATCGGCGAACAAGTATGAACAAAATTATGGGCTATAATGACAGTCTTTGCTGAGGAGTAAGGCATGTATGCAAATGGAAGGGAGGAAGGCGAGTGGCTTCAAGGAAAGCTGGAAGGCGAGTGGCCTTAAGGAAAGCTGGGTCAGCGGCAAGGGTGTGTGATGTGACTATGGCTGCTTAGTGGTCATAGGTGAGGCGGTTAGGGAGGTGACTGTAAGGTTCTTGGAGAAAGGGGCAGCTCTGCGGTATGCTTGAAGTGGGAAAGGAGTAGGGAGTCTTAGAGAAGAGTCAGTTTCTGTTTGCAGGTGACATGGTAATGGTACCAGACTCAAGAGAGAAACTGTAGAAGTTGGTGACAGAGCTAGGGACCGCGTCTGAAAAAAAAATTGAGTGACAAATAAAAGTAAGGTGCTGATGTGTCGCACGGGGTAAGGCAGGTAGGGGTTGAGTGTGAATTAGGTATAGGAGGATATGGCGGAAGTAGAGTACATCATTGTACATAGCAATAGATGAAACCTTGAATGCCAAAATGAATTATAGGATGGTTGAGAGGGTAAAGGATGTCGGTGCAATATGGGATATTTACAAGTTGTGGTCACTGTCTGTTTGGCCAAAGTTGGGTATGTTTGGAGGTACAATAATGCCAACAATGTTGAGTCTTGGACCCTGACTGCTATGGTTGTGAGTCTTGGACCCTGACTGCTATGGTTGTGAGTCTTGGACCCTGACTGCTATGGTTGTGAGTCTTGGACCCTGACTGCAAAACAATTGAAGAAGACGGATGTGTTGGAAATGAAATGCCTGGGAAGATGCAGTGTGAGGTGGGTTGACGATATAAAGAATGAGTGTGCGCCTGATTTGCTGTACTAAGGCCATGCTGAGTGAAGGAAGTGATCAGAGTATATTGAGATGGTCGGGACATTTAGGGAGGAGAAGGCGATGTAAGGGATCAAACAGATTAGAGCAATGTGGTACATGGGGAAGACTTGCTGTCAATAGGCTGAATCAGGTCATGTGAAGCAGTCACTGGAAACAAGAGAATTGATCTGTAGGTCTTGGATGTGCAAGGTGGGCTTGTGTTATGGCGTAGTATATATGACAACTAGAGAGTTTAAGTGAACGAATGAGGCATTTATTTTTGTTTGCTCCAGGTGCTCCACCGCTGAAGTGGTAAACAAGCAAATTTGAAACAAAGAGAAGATTGAACCATATGGTTACAGCTCAGTCTGGGGCAAAGATGATGTTCCAAAGTGACACCAAGCTTGCTGTCTCTCAGATGCTGATAACCTAACAACGCTAAAAACATTCTTCTGACAACACTAGAGAAATGCTTCTGACAACATGGTTCTGACAACACTAGAAACATGGTTCTAACAACACCAGACACATGGTTTTAACACCACTAGAGACATGGTTCTAAGATCATTAAAGTCATGGTTCTAACAACACCAGACACATGGTTTTAACAACACCAGACACATGGTTCTAACAACACCAGACATATGGTTTTAATAACACCAAACACATGGTTCTAACAACACCAGATACATGGTTTTAACAACACCAGGCACATAGTTCTAACAACACCAGACACATGGTTTTAACAACACCAGACATATGGTTCTAACAACACCAGACATATGGTTTTAACACCACTAGAGACATATGATTTTAACAACACCAAACACATGGTTCTAACAACACCAGACACATGGTTTTAACAACACCAGACACATGATTTTAACAACACCAGACACATGGTTTTAACAACACCAGACATGATTTTGACAACACCAGACACATGGTTTTAACAACACCAGACACATGATTTTAACAACACCAGACACATGGTTTTAACAACACCAGACACATGATTTTAACAACACCAGACACATGATTTTAACAACACCAGACACATGGTTTTAACAACACCAGACACATGATTTTAACAACACCAGGCACATGGTTTTAACAACACCAGACACATGATTTTAACAACACCAGACACATGGTTTTAACAACTCTAGACACATAGTTCTAACACCACTAGAGACATGGTTAACAGCACCAGAGACATGGTCCTAATAATAGTAGAGACATGTTTTTGACAACACTGGAGACAATGTTTAGACAACAAGAGACATAGGTTTAACAACCTTAGAGAGATAATGATGACAACACTAGAGACATGGTTCTAACAACACTAAGGACGCGGTTCTATCAACAACAGAGATATAGTTCTTAAAGTGATAAAGACATGATCCTGACATCACCAGAGACAAGGTTCTACGAACAGTAGAAACATGGTTCTGAGAACATTACAGATATGGATATAACAACACCAGAGACATCGTTTGGACAACGTTAGAGACTTAGTTCTGACAAAACTACAGATTATGGTTCTGACATCACCTGAGACATGGTTTTGAAAACGGTAGTAGTGTGCCAGATAGATTATAAACAGCAGTAGTGTGCCAGATAGATTACGAACAACAGTAGGGTGCCTGATAGATTATGAACAACAGTAGGGTGCCTGATAGATTATGAACAACAGTAGGGTGCCAGATAGATTATAAACAGCATGAGAGTGTCAGTTAGATTATAAAAGCATTAGGGGGTCAGTTAAGTTATGAACAACAGTAGGGTGCCAGATATATGATTAAGAGCAGTAGGGTGCCATATAGATTATGAACAGCAGTAGAGTGTCAGATAGAGTATGAACAGCAGTAGGGTGCCAGATAGATTATGAAGAGCATTACGGTGCCAGATGGATTATGAACAGCAGTAGGGTGTCAAAAAGATTATGAACAGCAGTATGGTGCCAGACAGATTATGAACAGCAGTAGGGTGCCACGTAGATTATGAACAGCAGTAGGGTGCCACGTAGATTATGAACAGAAGTAGGGTGTCTGATAGATTATGAACAGTAATATTGTGACATGTAGATTATGAACAGCAGTAGGGTGCCACGTAGATTATGAACAGCAGTAGGGTGCCAGATATATTATGAACATGTGTAGGGTGTCAGACAGATTATGAACAGCAGTAGTGTGCCAGATAGATTGTAAACTGCAGTAGGTGGTCAGATAGATTATGAACTGCAGTAGCGTGTCAGATAGATGATGAACAGCTATAGGCAGCCAGATAGATTATGAACAGCAGTAGGTTGGCAGATAGATTATGAGCATCAGTATGTGACCAAATCGATTTTTAAGAGTATTATGGTGCCAGATTGAATATGAACAGCAGTAGGGTGTCATGTAGATTATGAACAACAGTAGGGTGCCAGATATATTATGACCAGCAGCAGGGTGCCATGTAGACAATAAACAGCAGTACGGTGCCAGATAGATTATGAACATAAGTATGAAGTCTGTTGGGGATGAGAGAGCTTGGGAAGTGAGTCAGTTGTTGTTCGCTGATGATACAGCGCTGGTGGCTGATTCATGTGAGAAACTGCAGAAGCTGGTGACTGAGTTTGGTAAAGTGTGTGGAAGAAGAAAGTTAAGAGTAAATGTGAATAAGAGCAAGGTTATTAGGTACAGTAGGGTTGAGGGTCAAGTCAATTGGGAGGTGAGTTTGAATGGAGAAAAACTGGAGGAAGTGAAGTGTTTTAGATATCTGGGAGTGGATCTGGCAGCGGATGGAACCATGAAAGCGGAATGGATCATAGCGTGGGGGAGGGGGCGAAAATTCTGGGAGCCTTGAAGAATGTGTTGAAGTCGAGAACATTATCTCGGAAAGCAAAAATGGGTATGTTTGAAGGAATAGTGGTTCCAACAATGTTGTATGGTTGCGAGGCGTGGGCTATGGATAGAGTTGTGCGCAGGAGGATGGATGTGCTGGAAATGAGATGTTTGAGGACAATGTGTGGTGTGAGGTGGTTTGATCGAGTAAGTAACGTAAGGGTAAGAGAGATGTGTGGAAATAAAAAGAGCGTGGTTGAGAGAGCAGAAGAAGGTGTTTTGAAATGGTTTGGGCACATGGAGAGAATGAGTGAGGAAAGATTGACCAAGAGGATATATGTGTCGGAGGTGGAGGGAACGAGGAGAAGAGGGAGACCAAATTGGAGGTGGAAAGATGGAGTGAAAAAGATTTTGTGTGATCGGGGCCTGAACATGCAGGAGGGTGAAAGGAGGGCAAGGAATAGAGTGAATTGGATCGATGTGGTATACCGGGGTTGACGTGCTGTCAGTGGATTGAATCAAGGCATGTGAAGCGTCTGGGGTAAACCATGGAAAGCTGTGTAGGTATGTATATTTGCGTGTGTGGACGTATGTATATACATGTGTATGGGGGGGTGGGTTGGGCCATTTCTTTCGTCTGTTTCCTTGCGCTACCTCGCAAACGCGGGAGACAGCGACAAAGCAAAAAAAAAAAAAAAAAGAAGTAAGGTGTCAGGTAGCTTATAAACTACAGTAGTGTGCCAGATAGATTATGAACAGCAGTAGTGTGCCAGATAGATTAAGAAAAGCACTACGTTGCCAGTTAGATTATGAAAAGTAGTATGGTGCCAGATAGATTATGAAGAGTAGTAGGGTAATAGTTAGATCATGAACAGTAGTAGGGTGTAAGATCGATTATGAACATGGGTAGGGTGTTAGATAGATTATGAACAGCAGTAGGATGTCACATAGTTTATGAACAGCAGAAGGTTGTCAGATATATTTTGAGCAGCAGTAGGGTGTCAAAGAGATTATGAACAGCAGGAGGGTGCCAAATAGATTATGAACAGCAGTAGGGTGCTAGATAGATTGTGAACAGCTGTAGGGGGCCAGATATATCTTGAAGAGCACTAGGATGCCATATAGATTATGAACAGCGATAGGGTGCAAGATAGATTTTGAACAGTAGTAGGGTGCCAGATAAATTAGGAACAGCAGTAGGGTGCCATATAGATTATGAAGTGTGGTAGGGTGCCAAATATATTATTAACAGTAGTAGGGTGCCAAATAGATTAAGAAGAGCAGCAGGGTGCCAGACAGATTATTAACAGTAGTAGGGTGCCAAATATATTATGAACAGCAGTAGAGTGGCAAATAGATTAGGAGCATTAGTTTTTTTTCCTTTTTTTTTTTGCTTTGTCGCTGTCTCCCGCGTTTGCGAGGTAGCGCAAGGAAACAGACGAAAGAAATGGGGCAACCCACCCCCATACACATGTATATACATACACGTCCACACACGCAAATATACATACCTACACAGCTTTCCATGGTTTACCCCAGACGCTTCACATGCCCTGATTCAATCCACTGACAGCACGTCAACCCCGGTATACCACATCGCTCCAATTCACTCTATTCCTTGCCCTCCTTTCACCCTCCTGCATGTTCAGGCCCCGATCACACAAAATCTTTTTCACTCCATCTTTCCACCTCCAATTTGGTCTCCCTCTTCTCCTCGTTCCCTCCACCTCCGACACATATATCCTCTTGGTCAATCTTTCCTCACTCATTCTCTCCATGTGCCCAAACCATTTCAAAACACCCTCTTCTGCTCTCTCAACCACGCTCTTTTTATTTCCACACATCTCTCTTACCCTTACGTTACTTACTCGATCAAACCACCTCACACCACACATTGTCCTCAAACATCTCATTTCCAGCACATCCATCCTCCTGTGCACAACTCTATCCATAGCCCACGCCTCGCAGCCATACAACACTGTTGGAACCACTATTCCTTCAAACATACCCATTTTTGCTTTCCGAGATAATGTTCTCGACTTCCACACATTCTTCAAGGCTCCCAGGATTTTCGCCCCCTCCCCCACCCTATGATCCACTTCCGCTTCCATGGTTCCATCCGCTGCCAGATCCAATCCCAGATATCTAAAACACTTCACTTCCTCCAGTTTTTCTCCATTCAAACTTACCTCCCAGTTGACTTGACCCTCAACCCTACTGTACCTAATAACCTTGCTCTTATTCACATTTACTCTTAACTTTCTTCTTTCACACACTTTACCAAACTCAGTCACCAGCTTCTGCAGTTTCTCACATGAATCAGCCACCAGCGCTGTATCATCAGCGAACAACAACTGACTCACTTCCCAAGCTCTCTCATCCCCAACAGACTTCATACTTGCCCGTCTTTCCAAAACTCTTGCATTTACCTCCCTAACAACCCCATCCATAAACAAATTAAACAACCATGGAGACATCACACACCCCTGCCGCAACCTACATTCACTGAGAACCAATCACTTTCCTCTCTTCCTACACGTACACATGCCATACATCCTCGATAAAAACTTTTCACTGCTTCTAACAACTTGCCTCCCACACCATATATTCTTAATACCTTCCACAGAGCATCTCTATCAACTCTATCATATGCCTTCTCCAGATCCATAAATGCTACATACAAATCCATTTGCTTTTCTAAGTATTTCTCACATACATTCTTCAAAGCAAACACCTGATCCACACATCCTCTACCACTTCTGAAACCACACTGCTCTTTCCCAATCTGATGCTCTGTACATGCCTTCACCCTCTCAATCAATACCCTCCCATATAATTTACCAGGAATACTCAACAAACTTATACCTCTGTAATTTGAGCACTCACTCTTGTCCCCTTTGCCTTTGTACAATGGCACTATGCACGCATTCCGCCAATCCTCAGGCACCTCACCATGAGTCATACATACATTAAATAACCTTACCAACCAGTCAATAATACAGTCACCCCCTTTTTTAATAAATTCCACTGCAGTACCATCCAAACCTGCTGCCTTGCCGGCTTTCATCTTCCGCAAAGCTTTTACTACCCCTTCTCTGTTTACCAAATCATTTTCCCTAACCCTGTCACTTTGCACACCACCTCGACCAAGACACCCTATATCTGCCACTCTATCATCAAACACATTCAACAAAGCATTAGTATGGGGCCAAATATATTTTTAACAGCAGCAGGATGCCTGATACATTATATACAGCAGCAGGGTGTCAGGTATATAATGAACAGCAATAGAGTGCCAGATAGATTATGACCAGCAGAAGGGTGCCATGTAGATTATGAGCAGCAGTATGGTGCCAGACATTTTATAAACAGCAGTAGGATGTCAGACAGATTATGAACAGAAGTAGAGTGTCAGTTAGATCATGAACAGCACTAGGGTGCCAGATAGATTAAGAACATGAGTAAGGGTGTCAGACAGATTATGAACAGCAGTAGGGTGTCACATAGCTTATGAACAGCAGAAGTTTGTCAGATGGATTGTGAGCAGCAGTAGGGTGTCAGAGAGATTATGAACAGCATTAGGGTGCCAGATAGAGTTTGAGGAACAGCAGGGTGCCAGATAGATTATGAGCAGAAATAGGATGCCTTTTAAATTATGATCAGCAATAATGTGCCAGACAGATAATGAACAACAGTAGGCTGTCAGGTAGATTATGAATAGCAGTGAGGTGCCAGGTAGATTATGAAGAGCAATAGGGTGCCAGACACATTAAGTGCAGCAGTAGGGTGCCAGACACATTAAGTACAGCAATAGGGTGCCAGATAGATTATGAAGAGCAATAGGGTGCCAATACATTAAGTACAGCAGTAGGTTGCCAGATAGATTATGAACAGCAATAGGGTGCCAGATAGTTTATGAAAAGCAGTAGGGTGTCAGATGAATTATGAAAAGCAGATGGGTGTCAGGTAGCTTATGAAAAGCGGCATGGTGCCAAATAGATTATGAGCAGCAGTAGCGTGCAAGATCGATTATGAACAGTAATAGGGTATCAGATAAATTACGAACAGCAGTAGGTTGCCAGATAGATTTTGAACAGCAGTAGGGTGTCAGATAGATTAGGAACAGCAGTGGCGTGTCAGGTAGATTATGAAGAGCTATAGGTGCCAGATAGATCATAAACAGCACTAGGGTTCCACATAGATTATGAACAGCAGTAGGGTGTCACAAAAGTTATGAACAGCAGAAAGGTGTCAGATAGATTATGAACAGTAGTATGGTGCAGACATATCATGAGCAGCAGTAGGGTGGAAGATAGATTATGAACAGTGGTATGGTGTCAGATTATGAACAGTAGTATGGTGTCAGATTATGAACAGTAGTAGGGTGTCAGATTATGAACAGTGGTATGGTGTCAGATTATGAACAGTAGTATGGTGTCAGATTATGAACAGTAGTAGGGTGTCAGATTATGAACAGTGGTATGGTGTCAGATTATGAACAGTAGTAGGGTGTCAGATTATGAACAGTGGTATGGTGTCAGATTATGAACAGTAGTATGGTGTCAGATTATGAACAGTAGTATGGTGTCAGATTATGAACAGTAGTAGGGTGTCAGATTATGAACAGTAGTATGGTGTCAGATTATGAACAGTAGTAGGGTGTCAGATTATGAACAGTGGTATGGTGTCAGATTATGAACAGTAGTATGGTGTCAGGTTATGAACAGTAGTAGGGTGTCAGATTATGAACAGTGGTATGGTGTCAGATAATCATGAACAGTAGTAGGGTGTCAGATTATGAACAGTAGTAGGGTGTCAGATTATGAACAGTGGTATGGTGTCAGATTATGAACAGTAGTATGGTGTCAGATTATGAACAGTAGTAGGGTGTCAGATTATGAACAGTAGTATGGTGTCAGATTATGAACAGTAGTATGGTGTCAGATTATGAACAGTAGTATGGTGTCAGATTATGAACAGTAGTATGGTGTCAGATTATGAACAGTAGTATGGTGTCAGATTATGAACAGTAGTATGGTGTCAGATTATGAACAGTAGTAGGGTGTCAGATTATGAACAGTAGTATGGTGTCAGATTATGAACAGTAGTAGGGTGTCAGATTATGAACAGTAGTATGGTGTCAGATTATGAACAGTAGTATGGTGTCAGATCATGAACAGTAGTATGGTGTCAGATTATGAACAGTAGTATGGTGTCAGATTATGAACAGTAGTATGGTGTCAGATTATGAACAGTAGTAGGGTGTCAGATTATGAACAGTAGTATGGTGTCAGATTATGAACAGTAGTATGGTGTCAGATTATGAACAGTGGTATGGTGTCAGATTATGAACAGTAGTAGGGTGTCAGATTATGAACAGTAGTATGGTGTCAGATTATGAACAGTAGTAGGGTGTCAGATTATGAACAGTAGTATGGTGTCAGATTATGAACAGTAGTAGGGTGTCAGATTATGAACAGTAGTATGGGTGTCAGATTATGAACAGTAGTATGGTGTCAGATTATGAACAGTAGTATGGTGTCAGATTATGAACAGTGGTGTAGATTATGACAGTGTAGGTGTCAGATTATGAACAGTAGTATGGTGTCAGATTATGAACAGTAGTATGGTGTCAGATTATGAACAGTAGTATGGTGTCAGATTATGAACAGTAGTATGGTGTCAGATTATGAACAGTAGTATGGTGTCAGATTATGAACAGTAGTAGTGGTGTCAGATTATGAACAGTAGTATGGTGTCAGATTATGAACAGTAGTATGGTGTCAGATTATGAACAGTAGTATGGTGTCAGATTATGAACAGTAGTAGGGTGTCAGATTATGAACAGTAGTATGGTGTCAGATTATGAACAGTAGGTATGGTGTCAGATTATGAACAGTGGTATGGTGTCAGATTATGAACAGTAGTATGGTGTCAGATTATGAACAGTAGTATGGTGTCAGATTATGAACAGTAGTATGGTGTCAGATTATGAACAGTAGTATGGTGTCAGATTATGAACAGTAGTATGGGTGTCAGATTATGAACAGTAGTATGGTGTCAGATTATGACAGTAGTATGGTGTCAGATTATGAACAGTAGTATGGTGTCAGATATGAACAGTAGTATGGTGTCAGATTATGAACAGTTAGTATGGTGTCAGTTATAAAAGTAGTAAGGAGTCAGATTATGAACAGTAGTAGGGTGTCAGATTATGAACAGTAGTATGGTGTCAGATTATGAACAGTAGTATGGTGTCAGATCATGAACAGTAGTAGGGTGTCAGATTATGAACAGTAGTATGGTGTCAGATTATGAACAGTAGTATGGTGTCAGATTATGAACAGTAGTAGGGTGTCAGATTATGAACAGTAGTATGGTGTCAGATTATGAACAGTAGTATGGTGTCAGATTATGAACAGTGGTATGGTGTCAGATTATGAACAGTAGTATGGTGTCAGATTATGAACAGTAGTATGGTGTCAGATTATGAACAGTAGTATGGTGTCAGATTATGAACAGTAGTATGGTGTCAGATTATGAACAGTAGTAGGGTGTCAGATTATGAACAGTAGTATGGTGTCAGATTATGAACAGTAGTATGGTGTCAGATTATGAACAGTAGTATGGTGTCAGATTATGAACAGTAGTAGGGTGTCAGATTATGAACAGTAGTATGGTGTCAGATTATGAACAGTAGTAGGGTGTCAGATTATGAACAGTAGTAGGGTGTCAGATTATGAACAGTAGTAGGGTGTCAGATTATGAACAGTGGTATGGTGTCAGATTATGAACAGTAGTATGGTGTCAGATTATGAACAGTGGTATGGTGTCAGATTATGAACAGTAGTATGGTGTCAGATTATGAACAGTAGTATGGTGTCAGATTATGAACAGTAGTAGGGTGTCAGATTATGAACAGTAGTAGGGTGTCAGATTATGAACAGTGGTATGGTGTCAGATTATGAACAGTAGTATGGTGTCAGATTATGAACAGTAGTATGGTGTCAGATTATGAACAGTAGTATGGTGTCAGATTATGAACAGTAGTATGGTGTCAGATTATGAACAGTGGTATGGTGTCAGATTATGAACAGTAGTATGGTGTCAGATTATGAACAGTAGTATGGTGTCAGATTATGAACAGTAGTATGGTGTCAGATTATGAACAGTAGTAGGTGTCAGATTATGAACAGTGTATGGTGTCAGATTATGAACAGTGGTATGGTGTCAGATTATGAACAGTAGTAGGGTGTCAGATTATGAACAGTAGTAGGGTGTCAGATTATGAACAGTAGTATGGTGTCAGATCATGAACAGTAGTAGGGTGTCAGATTATGAACAGTGGTATGGTGTCAGATCATGAACAGTAGTATGGTGTCAGATTATGAACAGTAGTATGGTGTCAGATTATGAACAGTAGTATGGTGTCAGATTATGAACAGTAGTATGGTGTCAGATTATGAAACAGTGGTATGGTGTCAGATTATGAACAGTAGTATGGTGGTCAGATTATGAACAGTAGTATGGTGTCAGATTATGAACAGTAGTATGGTGTCAGATTATGAACAGTAGTAGGGTGTCAGATTATGAACAGTGGTATGGTGTCAGATTATGAACAGTGGTATGGTGTCAGATTATGAACAGTAGTAGGGTGTCAGATTATGAACAGTAGTAGGGTGTCAGATTATGAACAGTAGTATGGTGTCAGATCATGAACAGTAGTAGGGTGTCAGATTATGAACAGTGGTATGGTGTCAGATCATGAACAGTAGTATGGTGTCAGATTATGAACAGTAGTATGGTGTCAGGATTATGAACAGTAGTATGGTGTCAGATTATGAACAGTAGTATGGTGTCAGATTATGAACAGTAGTATGGTGTCAGATTATGAACAGTAGTATGGTGTCAGATTATGAACAGTAGTATGGTGTCAGATTATGAACAGTAGTATGGTGTCAGATTATGAACAGTAGTAGGGTGTCAGATTATGAACAGTAGTATGGTGTCAGATTATGAACAGTAGTAGGGTGTCAGATTATGAACAGTAGTATGGTGTCAGATTATGAACAGTAGTATGGTGTCAGATTATGAACAGTAGTAGGGTGTCAGATTATGAACAGTAGTATGGTGTCAGATTATGAACAGTGGTATGGTGTCAGATTATGAACAGTAGTATGGTGTCAGATTATGAACAGTGGTATGGTGTCAGATTATGAACAGTAGTAGGGTGTCAGATTATGAACAGTAGTATGGTGTCAGATTATGAACAGTAGTAGGGTGTCAGATTATGAACAGTGGTATGGTGTCAGATTATGAACAGTAGTATGGTGTCAGATTATGAACAGTAGTATGGTGTCAGATTATGAACAGTAGTATGGTGTCAGATTATGAACAGTAGTATGGGTCAGATTATGAACAGTGGTATGGTTGTCAGATTATGAACAGTAGTATGGTGTCAGATTATGAACAGTAGTATGGTGTCCAGATTATGAACAGTAGTATGGTGTCAGATTATGAACAGTAGTAGGGGTCCAGATTATGAACAGTGGTATGGTGTCAGGATTATGAACAGTGGTATGGTTTCAGATTATGAACAGTAGTAGGGTGTCGATTTGACAGTAGTAGGTGTCAGATTAATGAACAGTAGTATGGTTTCAGAATCATGAACAGTAGTAGGGTGTCCAGATTATGAAACAGTGAGTATTGGTGTCAGATCATAGAACAGTAGTATTGTGTCCAGATTAATGAACAGTAGTATGGTGTCAGATTATGAACAGTAGTATGGTGTCAGATTATGACAGTAGTATGGTGTCAGATATGAACAGTAGTATGGTGTCAGATTATGAACAGTAGTAGGGTGTCAGAGAGATTATGAACAGCAGTAGGGTGCCAGATAGATTGTGAACTGCAGTAGGGTGTCAGATATATTACTAACAACAGTAGGTTGCCAGATAGATTATGAAGTGCAGTATGGTGTCAGATTATGACAGCAGTAGTGTATCAGGTAGATTATGAACAGCAGTAGAGTATCAGGTAGATTATGAACAGCAGTAGTGTATCAGGTAGATTATGAACAGCAGTAGTGTATCAGGTAGATTATGAACAGGAGTAGTGTGTCAGGTAGATTATGAACAGCAGTAGTGTATCAGGTAGATTATGAACAGCAGTAGTGTATCAGGTAGATTATGAACAGCAGTAGTGTATCAGGTAGATTATGAACAGGAGTAGTGTGTCAGGTAGATTATGAACAGGAGTAGTGTATCAAGTAGATTATGAACAGCAGTAGTGTATCAGGTAGATTATGAACAGCAGTAGTGTATCAGGTAGATTATGAACAGGAGTAGTGTGTCAGGTAGATTATGAACAGGAGTAGTGTATCAGGTAGATTATGAACAGGAGTAGTGTATCAGGTAGATTATGAACAGCAGTAGTGTATCAGGTAGATTATGAACAGCAGTAGGGTGTAATGTACAGGACATTATCTTTAGAATTTAGTTTTCGTTTATTTTTGATATATTCTGTTAGGATGTTAGCAGATCACATGGCAAAATGTTCAAGTCTTTATTTTGTTTTGGTAGTTTTGTTAACATATGAAGGAATTGTTGAGTGATTTAAGTTTAGATGAGATGAAGTTTCTCTCTGTAGAAATAAAGATAAAACGCAGGAATGCAGGTAATAACGACGTCTGAGAATAATGTTTTTTGTAGTAAATCAGTGAAGGATGGATCAAGTGATAGTAAAGAAAACTTGCTTTAAATAATTAAATCACATCCTGTACGTCATAAATGAAGGACATGATAGCAAGGATATGCATCACTTGTAGGATGCACTGCCCACAATGACCATACTTCTCGCACGTGGAGTTATGCAATATTTTTTGTAGAATATGTTCACTTTTTCATGTTTCCATTCTGATTTTTGTTAAGAATCGTCACATGTTCATCAAAATGTGTTTATTTGTTCCCATAGGAAGCTGACCTGCATGAAGAGAATATCAGAGAGCAAGGAACAACGATGATGCTAAGGATGAAGATGAAAATCATTCCACAACAGGTACATATATATATATATATATATATATATATATATATATATATATATATATATATATATATATATATATATATTTATATATATATATATATATATATATATATATATATATATATATATATATATATATATATATATATATATATATATATATATATATAAATGGGAACTTCAGTGAAGGGCGCAAATGGGGAGGTGATAACAAGTAGTGGTGAAGTGAGAAGGAGATGGAGTGAGTATTTTGAAGGTTTGTTGAATGTGTTTGATGATAGAGTGGCAGATATAGGGTGTTTTGGTCGTGGTGGTGTGCAAAGTGACAGGGTTAGGGAAAATGATTTGGTAAACAGAGAAGAGGTAGTAAAAGCTTTGCGGAAGATGAAAGCCGGCAAGGCAGCAGGTTTGGATGGTATTGCAGTGGAATTTATTAAAAAAAAGGGGGTGACTGTATTGTTGACTGGTTGGTAAGGTTATTTGATGTATGTATGACTCATGGTGAGGTGCCTGAGGATTGGCGGAATGCGTGCATAGTGCCATTGTACAAAGGCAAAGGGGATAAGAGCGAGTGCTCAAATTACAGAGGTATAAGTTTGTTGAGTATTCCTGGTAAATTATATGGGAGGGTATTGATTGAGAGGGTGAAGGCATGTACAGAGCATCAGATTGGGGAAGAGCGGTGTGGTTTCAGAAGTGGTAGAGGATGTGTGGATCAGGTGTTTGCTTTGAAGAATGTATGTGAGAAATACTTAGAAAAGCAAATGGATTTGTATGTAGCATTTATGGATCTGGAGAAGGCATATGATAGAGTTGATAGAGATGCTCTGTGGAAGGTATTAAGAATATATGGTGTGGGAGGCAAGTTGTTAGAAGCAGTGAAAAGTTTTTATCGAGGATGTAAGGCATGTGTACGTGTAGGAAGAGAGGAAAGTGATTGGTTCTCAGTGAATGTAGGTTTGCGGCAGGGGTATGTGATGTCTCCATGGTCGTTTAATTTGTTTATGGATGGGGTTGTTAGGGAGGTGAATGCAAGAGTTTTGGAAAGAGGGGCAAGTATGAAGTCTGTTGTGGATGAGAGAGCTTGGGAAGTGAGTCAGTTGTTGTTCGCTGATGATACAGCGCTGGTGGCTGATTCATGTGAGAAACTGCAGAAGCTGGTGACTGAGTTTGGTAAAGTGTGTGAAAGAAGAAAGTTAAGAGTAAATGTGAATAAGAGCAAGGTTATTAGGTACAGTAGGGTTGAGGGTCAAGTCAATTGGGAGGTAAGTTTGAATGGAGAAAAACTGGAGGAAGTAAAGTGTTTTAGATATCTGGGATTGGATCTGGCAGCGGATGGAACCATGGAAGCGGAAGTGAATCATAAGGTGGGGGAGGGAGCCTTGAAGAATGTGTGGAAGTCGAGAACATTATCTCGGAAAGCAAAAATGGGTATGTTAGAGGGAATAGTGGTTCCAACAATGTTGTATGGTTGCGAGGCGTGGGCTATGGATAGAGTTGTGTGCAGGAGGGTGGATGTGCTGGAAATGAGATGTTTGAGGACAATATGTGGTGTGAGGTGGTTTGATCGAGTAAGTAATGTAAGGGTAAGAGAGATGTTTGGAAATAAAAAGAGCATGGTTGAGAGAGCAGAAGAGGATGTTTTGAAATGGTTTGGGCACATGGAGAGAATGAGTGAGGAAAGATTGACCAAGAGGATATATGTGTCGGAGGTGGAGGGAACGAGGAGAAGTGGGAGACCAAATTGGAGGTGGAAAGATGGAGTGAAAAAGATTTTGTGTGATCGGGGCCTGAACATGCAGGAGGGTGAAAGGAGGGCAAGGAATAGAGTAAATTGGATCGATGTTGTATACCGGGGTTGACGTGCTGTCAGTGGATTTGAATCAGGGCATGTGAAGCGTCTGGGGTAAACCACAGAAAGCTGTGTGGGGCCTGGATGTGGAAAGGGAGCTGTGGTTTCGGGCATTATTGCATGACAGCTAGAGACTGAGTGTTAACGAATGGGACCTTTGTTGTCTTTTCCTCGTGCTACCTCGCACACATGAGGGGGGAGGGGGATAGTATTCCATGTGTGGCGAGGTGGCGATGGGAATGAATAAAGGCAGACAGTGTGAATTGTGTGCATGGGTATATATGTATGTGTCTGTGTGTGTATATATATGTGTACATTGAGATGTATAGGTATGTATATTTGCGTGTGTTGACGTGTATGTATATACATTGTGTATGGGGGGTGGGTTGGGCCATTTCTTTCGTCTGTTTCCTTGCGCTACCTCGTAAACGCGGGAGACAGCGACAAAGCAAAATGTACCGCCAGCATGGCAAGGAAATTGCCCATCGCTGAACAACACTTCCACTGGACCTCTATCATCACCTCGTTAAGATCATCGTGTGTCAAGACATCATATAAAGCGCCTCTTCGCAAACGGAACTACCTTGGCCCACCAGTGATGCTACTACGTTTGTGAATCGGGAACCATTGCAACACAAACCTCGCCAGGTGGTAGAGTTTCCCGCAGTGTATCGAGACAGACTTCCACAGAACTTTTTTTAAAGGGGAAGTAAATGTTTACAGTTGTGTTACTGGAGTGATAGTTTTCATACATGGTGTTTTGACAAGAAAATAGTGAAATTGGAGAAAATTGTAGCTTAGACATTAAAGCTTATTGATACAGTGGTTAAATTGATGAGAACTGCTATTGACGTTTGTGTAAATAAATTATACATTTCCTTTTTCCATAGGCAGAGGTTGAACCATTATGTGACATTCATTTTTTCATTCATTTCAAGCTAGAAGTTTCAGTTTTCTAAATTGTTTCTTACATTTTTCATATGTATATATATGTATGTGTGTGTGTGTGTATATGTGCGTATGTATGTGTATGTGTGTGTATGTGTATATGTATATATATATGTATATTATCCCTGGGGATAGGGGTGAAAGAATACTTCCCACGTATTCCTCGCGTGTCGTAGAAAGCGACTAGAGGGGACGGGAGCGGGGGGCCAGAAATCCTCCCCTCCTTGTATTAACTTTCTAAAATGGGAAACAGAAGAAGGAGTCACGCGGGGAGTGCTCATCCTCCTCGAAGGCTCAGAGTGGGGTGCCTAAATGTGTGTGGATGTAACCAAGATGTGAAAAAAGGAGAGATAGGTAGTATGTTTGAGGAAAGGAACCTGGATGTTTTGGCTCTGAGTGAAACGAAGCTCAAGGGTAAAGGGGAAGAGTGGTTTGGGAATGTCTGGGGAGTAAAGTCAGGGGTTAGTGAGAGGACAAGAGCAAGGGAAGGAGTAGCAATACTCCTGAAACAGGAGTTGTGGGAGTATGTGATAGAATGTAAGAAAGTAAATTCTCGATTAATATGGGTAAAACTGAAAGTTGATGGAGAGAGGTGGGTGATTATTGGTGCATATGCACCCGGGCATGAGAAGAAAGATCATGAGAGGCAAGTGTTTTGGGAGCAGCTGAATGAGTGTGTTAGTGGTTTTGATGCACGAGACCGGGTTATAGTGATGGGTGATTTGAATGCAAAGGTGAGTAATGTGGCAGTTGAGGGAATAATTGGTATACATGGGGTGTTCAGTGTTGTAAATGGAAATGGTGAAGAGCTTGTAGATTTATGTGCTGAAAAAGGACTGATGATTGGGAATACCTGGTTTAAAAAGCGAGATATACATAAGTATACTTATGTAAGTAGGAGAGATGGCCAGAGAGCGTTATTGGATTACGTGTTAATTGACAGGCGTGCGAAAGAGAGACTTTTGGATGTTAATGTGCTGAGAGGTGCAACTGGAGGGATGTCTGATCATTATCTTGTGGAGGCTAAGGTGAAGATTTGTATGGGTTTTCAGAAAAGAAGAGTGAATGTTGGGGTGAAGAGGGTGGTGAGAGTAAGTGAGCTTGGGAAGGAGACCTGTGTGAGGAAGTACCAGGAGAGACTGAGTACAGAATGGAAAAAGGTGAAAACAATGGAAGTAAGGGGAGTGGGGGAGGAATGGGATGTATTTAGGGAATCAGTGATGGATTGCGCAAAAGATGCTTGTGGCATGAGAAGAGTGGGAGGTGGGTTGATTAGAAAGGGTAGTGAGTGGTGGGATGAAGAAGTAAGAGTATTAGTGAAAGAGAAGAGAGAGGCATTTGGACGATTTTTGCAGGGAAAAAATGCAATTGAGTGGGAGATGTATAAAAGAAAGAGACAGGAGGTCAAGAGAAAGGTGCAAGAGGTGAAAAAGAGGGCAAATGAGAGTTGGGGTGAGAGAGTATCATTAAATTTTAGGGAGAATAAAAAGATGTTCTGGAAGGAGGTAAATAAAGTGCGTAAGACAAGGGAGCAAATGGGAACTTCAGTGAAGGGCGCAAATGGGGAGGTGATAACAAGTAGTGGTGATGTAAGAAGGAGATGGAGTGAGTATTTTGAAGGTTTGTTGAATGTGTTTGATGATAGAGTGGCAGATATACGGTGTTTTGGTCGAGGTGGTGTGCAAAGTGAGAGGGTTAGGGAAAATGATTTGGTAAACAGAGAAGAGGTAGTGAAAGCTTTGCGGAAGATGAAAGCCGGCAAGGCAGCAGGTTTGGATGGTATTGCAGTGGAATTTATTAAAAAAGGGGGTGACTGTATTGTTGACTGGTTGGTAAGGTTATTTAATGTATGTATGACTCATGGTGAGGTGCCTGAGGATTGGCGGAATGCGTGCATAGTGCCATTGTAGAAAGGCAAAGGGGATAAGAGTGAGTGCTCAAATTACAGAGGTATAAGTTTGTTGAGTATTCCTGGTAAATTATATGGGAGGGTATTGATTGAGAGGGTGAAGGCATGTACAGAGCATCAGATTGGGGAAGAGCAGTGTGGTTTCAGAAGTGGTAGAGGATGTGTGGATCAGGTGTTTGCTTTGAAGAATGTATGTGAGAAATACTTAGAAAAGCAAATGGATTTGTATGTAGCATTTATGGATCTGGAGAAGGCATATGATAGAGTTGATAGAGATGCTCTGTGGAAGGTATTAAGAATATATGGTGTGGGAGGAAAGTTGTTAGAAGCAGTGAAACGTTTTTATCGAGGATGTAAGGCATGTGTACGTGTAGGAATAGAGGAAAGTGATTGGTTCTCAGTGAATGTAGGTTTGCGGCAGGGGTGTGTGATGTCTCCATGGTTGTTTAATTTGTTTATGGATGGGGTTGTTAGGGAGGTAAATGCAAGAGTTTTGGAAAGAGGGGCAAGTATGAAGTCTGTTGGGGATGAGAGAGCTTGGGAAGTGAGTCAGTTGTTGTTCGCTGATGATACAGCGCTGGTGGCTGATTCATGTGAGAAACTGCAGAAGCTGGTGACTGAGTTTGGTAAAGTGTGTGGAAGAAGAAAGTTAAGAGTAAATGTGAATAAGAGCAAGGTTATTAGGTACAGTAATACGGTTGAGGGTCAAGTCAATTGGGAGGTGAGTTTGAATGGAGAAAAACTGGAGGAAGTAAAGTGTTTTAGATATCTGGGAGTGGATCTGGCAGCGGATGGAACCATGGAAGCGGAAGTGGATCATAGGGTGGGGGAGGGGGCGAAAATTCTGGGGGCCTTGAAGAATGTGTGGAAGTCGAGAACATTATCTCGGAAAGCAAAAATGGGTATGTTTGAAGGAATAGTGGTTCCAACAATGTTGTATGGTTGCGAGGCGTGGGCTATGGATAGAGTTGTGCGCAGGAGGATGGATGTGCTGGAAATGAGATGTTTGAGGACAATGTGTGGTGTGAGGTGGTTTGATCGAGTGAGTAACGTAAGGGTAAGAGAGATGTGTGGAAATAAAAAGAGCGTGGTTGAGAGAGCAGAAGATGGTGTTTTGACGTGGTTTGGGCACATGGAGAGAATGAGTGAGGATGATTGACCAAGAGGATATATGTGTCGGAGGTGGAGGGAACGAGGAGAAGAGGGAGACCAGATTGGAGGTGGAAAGATGGAGTGAAAAAGATTTTGTGTGATCGGGGCCTGAACATGCAGGAGGGTGAAAGGAGGGCAAGGAATAGAGTGAATTGGAGCGATGTGGTATACCGGGGTTGACGTGCTGTCAGTGGATTGAATCAAGGCATGTGAAGCGTCTGAGGTAAACCATGGAAAGCTGTGTAGGTATGTATATTTGCGTGTGTGGACGTATGTATATACATGTGTATGGGGGGGGGGGGTTGGGCCATTTCTTTCGTCTGTTTCCTTGCGCTACCTCGCAAACGCGGGAGACAGCGACAAAGTATAATAAAATATAAAATAAATAAATGAAAATATATATATACAGTTATATACAGTTTGGATGGTAGTTATATATATTATGGATGCTATTTATATACAGTTTGAACGGTACTTATATACAGCAAAAAGACAGTTTGGATATTATTTATATAAAGTTTGAATTCTAGTTATATACAGTTTTGATGGTAGATACATGCAGTTAGGATGGTAGTTATATTCAGTTTGGATGGTGGTTATATACATTTTGGACGGTAGTTACATACAGTTGGGATGGTAGTCATATTAGGATGGTAGTCATATACTCTTTGGACGGTAGTTTTATATAGTCTGGCGGTAGTCATACAGTTTGGATGGTACTTGTATACACTTGGGATAGTAGTTTTATACACTTTGGATAGTAGTTATATACAGTTTCGATGGTAGTTGTATGCAGTTAGGATGGTAGTTATATACAATTTGGATGATGATTATGTACATTTTGGACGGTAGTTATATAGTTATGATGGTAGGTATATACTGTTTGGACGGTAGTCATATACAGTTTCGATGGTAGTTATATACAGTTTGAATGGTAGTTGAATACATTTTGGATAGTAGTTATAAACATATTGGATGGTAGTTATATACAGTTTGGACAGTAGATATATTGTTAGGTTGGTAGTTATATATATAGTTTGGACGGTAGATATATTCAGTTAGGATGGTAGTTATATACAGTTTGGACGGTAGATATATTCAGTCAGGATGGTAGTTATATACAGTTTGGACAGTACTTACATACATTCTAGATGATAGTTATAGAGTTTGGATGGGAGTTATATACAGTTTGGACGGTGGTTATATACAGGTTGGGAGGTAAAAATACAGTTTATATGGTAGTTATATAAAGTTTGGACTGTAGTTATATACAGTTTAGATGGTAGTTATATACAGTTTGGATGGCAGTTATATACAGTTCGGATGGTAATCATACACAGTTAGGCTTGTAGTTATATACAGTTTGGACGGTATTTATATACTGCTAGGATAGTAGTTATATACAGTTTGGACGGTAGCTATATACAGTCTGGATAGCAGTTATATAGTTTTAACGGTAGTTATATACAGTTTGGATGGAAGTTATACAGTTTGGATTGTAGTCATATACAGTTTGGATAATAGTTATACAGTTTGAATGATAGTTATATACAGTTTCGAGGGAGGTAATATACAGTTTGGACAGTAGTTATATACAGCTTGGGTGGTAAAAATACATTTTGGATGGTAGTTATATACAGTTTAAACGGTAGTTATATAAGTTTGGACGGTAGTTATATACAGTTTGAGTGTTCGAAATACAGTTTGGATAGTAGATATATACAGTTAAGATGGTAGTTATATACAGTTTGGATGGTAGTTATAGAGTTTCAACGGTAGCGATATGGAGTTTGGGTGGTGAAACTACATTTTTGATGGTAGTTATATACAGTTTGGATGGCAGTTATAGACAGTTTGGAAGGTAGTTACATACAATTTGGACGATAGTTAAATGCAGTTTGGGTGGTAAAAATACAGTTTGGATTCTAGATATATACAGTTAGGATGGTAGCTATATGCTGTTTGGATGGTGGTTATATACAGTTTTGATGGTAGATATATACATTACGGATGGTAGTTATACAGTTTGGATGGTAGTTATGTACAGTTTGGATGGTAGTTACATACAGTTAGGATGGTAGGTATATACAGTTTGGATGGTGGTTATATATACTTTGGATGGTAGTTATATACAGTTAGGATGGTAGGTATAAACAGTTTGGATGGTGGTTATATATACTTTGGATGGTAGTTATATACAGTTAGGATGGTAGTTATATACTGTTTCGGCGGTAGTTGTATATAGTCTGAACGGTAGTTATGCAAATTGGATGGTAGTTATAAACAGTTTGAATGGTTGTTATATACAGTTCGGACCGTAGTTATATACAGTTAGAATGGTAATTATATACAGTTTGCACGGTAGTTATATACAGTCTTGACGGTAGGTATACAGATTGGATGGTACTTATATACACTTAAGATTCTAGTTATATACAGTTTGGATTGCAGTTATATACTGTTTGGATGGTAGTTGCATGTAGTTAGGATATTAGTTTTATACAGTTTGGAGGTTTTTATATACATTCTATACAGTATCTATATACAGTTAGGATGGTAGCTATGCTCTGTTTGGACGGTAGTTATACAGTTTGGATGGTAGTTATATACACCTTAGATGGTAGCTATATACAGTTTGGATGGTAGTTTTATAAAGTTTAGATGGTAGTTATATACAGTTTGGACGGTAGTTATACAGTTGGGATGGTAGTTATATACACCTTAGATGGTAGCTATATACAGTTTAGATGGTAGTTTTATAAAGTTTAGATGGTAGTTATATTCAGTTAAGATGGTAGTTATACACATAGTGGATGGCGGCTATATACAGTTTGGACTGTAGTTATATACAGTTTGGAAGGTAGATATAAGTTTGAATGGTAGTTATCTACAGTTTGGACTGTAGTTATATACAGTTTGGACGACAGTTATATACAGTTTTTGTGCTAAACATACAGTTTGTACGGCAGTTATATACAGTTTTGTGCTAAAAATACAGTTTAGATGGTAGTTATATTTAGTTAGGATGGTAGTCATACAAAGTTTGGATGATGGTTATATATAGTTTGGACGGTAGTTATGTACAGTTAGGATGGTAGTTATATAGAGTTTGTATGGTAGTTATATCCAGTTTGAATGGTAGTTACACAGTTTGGATAGTAGTTGTGTTCAGTTTGGATGGTATCTATATACAGTTTGAATGGTAGTTACACAGTTTGGATAGTAGTTGTGTTCAGTTTGGATGGTATCTATATACAGTTTGAATGGCAGTTATACAGTTTGGATGGTAGTTGTATAATGTTTGGACGGTTGTTATTTAGTTTGGATGGGAGTTATATACAGTTTGGACGATATTTTTATAGAGTTTGACGATAATTATATAGAGTTTGGGTGGTAAAAATACAGTTTATATGGTAGTTATATACAGTTTGGATGATATAAATATGCAGTTTGGACGGTAGTTATATACAGCTTCGACGGTAGTTACATACAGTTTGGGTGGTAAAAATACAGTTTGGATATTGATTATATACAGATTAGTTTGTAGTTATATATAGTTTGGATGGTAGTTATATGCAGTTAGGATGGCAGTTGTATACAGTTTGGACGGTGGTTACATACATTTTGGACGGTCGTTATATACAGTAGGAAGGTAGTCATATAATGTCTGGACGTTAGTTATATACAGTCTGGACAGTAGTTATACAGTTTGGATGGCAGTTATGTACAGTTTGGATGGTAGTTATAAACACCTAGGATGGTAGTTACATACACTTTAGATGGTAGGTATATACAGTTTGGATGGCAGTTATACGTAGTTAGCATGGTAGTTATATACAGTTTACAAGGTGGTTATATAGATTTAGGCCGGTAGTTATATACAGTTTGGACGGTAGTTATGCATTTTGGACGGTAGTTATATACACTTTGGATGGTAGTTTTACATGGTTTGGACGGTAGTTATATACAGTTTGGATGGTAAAAATACAGTTTGGATAGTAGATATGTACGGTTAGGATGGTAGTTATATACAGTTTGGATGATGGTTAAATACAGTTTGGATCGTAGTTATATACAGTTTCGACGGTAGTTATATAGAGGTTCGATGGTAGTTATATAGTTTGGGTGATTAAGATACAATTAGGATGGTAGTTATATGCAGTTTTGATGGTAGTAATATGCAGTTATGATGGTAGTTACATACCGCTTGGATGGAGGTTACATATATATTTTAGACGGTAGTTATATACAGTTAGTTTCGTAGTCATATATTGTTTAGACGGTAGTTATATACAGTGTGGACGGGAGTTATACACTTTGGATGGTAGTTATATGTAGTTTGTATGATACTTACATACACTTAGGAGGGTAGTTATATACACTTTGAATGGTAGTTATATACAGTTTGTATGGTAGTTATATGCAGTTAGGATAGTAGATATATGCATTTTGGATAGAGGTTATATATATTTTGGACAGTATATATATACAGTTAGGATGGTTGTTATATACTGTTTGGACGGTAGTTATATACAGTGTGAACTGTAGTTATACAGTTTGAATGGAAGTTATATACATTTTGGATGGTAAGTTGTATGCAGTTCGGATGGTAGTTTTATACAGTTTGGATGGTGGTTATATATATTTTGGACAGTAGTTATATACAGTTAGGATGGTGCCATGTACTGTTTGAATGGCAGTTATATACAGTTTGGATGGTAATTGTATCCAGCTTGGATTGTAGTTATATACAGTTAAGAAGTAGTTATGATACATATTAGATATTGGCTATATAAAGTTTGGACGTTAGTTATATACAGTTTGGATGGTAGTCATATAGTTTGGATTGTGGTTGTATACAATTTGGGTGGTAGTTATATACTGTTAGGATGATAGTTATATACATTTTGGATGCTAGTTATATACAGACTGGGTGGTAGTCATACAGTTTGGTATAAAGTTTGGATGGCAGTAGAGAAATACAGTGTTGTTGATGGTGAAGGAAGGTGTGTAGTGGGTGGTTCCTGGTAGCCTGGCTTCATGGTAGATCATCGTTACCTCACACTTTCATCCTAACTGTTCTCTCTCAAACTCGATCATCATCGCAGTGTTTGTGTAAACAGTTTCATCCTAACTGTTCTCTCTCAAACTCGATCATCATCGCAGTGTTTGTGTAAACATTTTATGATGAATTTAGCGGCATCAGCTGGATTTCGTTATCTCGAAATTCCTATATACTATACTATATACTCCTCTCTCTCTCTCTCTCTCTCTCTCTCTCTCTCTCTCTCTCTCTCTCTCTCCCTCCCTCCCTCCCTCCCTCCCTCCCTCCCCCCTCCCCCCCCTCCCCCCCCCCTCTCTCTCTCTCTCTCTCTCCTCTCTCTCTCTCTCTCTCTCTCTCTCTCTCTCTCTCCTCTCTCTCTCTCTCTCCCCTCTCCCCCCCCTCTCTCTCTCTCTCCCTCTCTCTCCTCTCTCCCCCCCCCCTCTCTCTTCTCTCCCTCCCCCCCCTCTCTCTCTCTCTCCCCTCCCCCCCCCTCTCTCTCTCTCTCCCCCCTCCCCCCCCCTCTCCCCCCCCCCCTCTCTCTCTCTCCTCTCTCTCTCTCTCTCTCTCTCTCTCTCTCTCTCTCCTCCCCCCCCCCTCTCTCTCATACAGTCTCTGTATAAAGTTTGATGGCATCAAAATCTGTTTTATGTAGAAGTTGTATCGGTGTTCCCTTGTACCTGGCCTCTCATGGTAATCATCGTTACCTCACACTTCATCCTAACTGTTCTCTCTCCTCTCTCTCTCTCTCTCTCTCTCTCAAGAAAGTTTCCTCAGTTTTCTTGTTTTTCAGATTGAAGCCATCAAAAACGTGTGCAGGGAACTGGGTAAGTGGGGATGCGTTGTTGTGATTGGTCCACGTCGCTCAGGCAGGACTACCATTATCTCTACTGCAATCAGGATATTTCAGCAGGAAAATGGAATTTCATCAGTTATCGGTGCTTGCCAAGATACACCATCAAGTGATAACAAGCCATCAAGAAGTCACAGCTTCATCAATCCTTCGCAGACACTCGCTAGATCAGATGAAGATACATTGAACACTGATAACAGGCAAATTATGGATCAAAATGTGTTCACAGTAAGACCTCAGGTAACTGATATCTAGTTCTTTATTTCTACTTTATAGCTTGAAGATTAATGTCAGTAATAAGTTATTATTTAACAACGTATGCATACATGACGTCATAGGCCAGCCCCAGTTCAAGTTTTGCTACAGTCTAATGATACATATGTCTAATGCTACAGTCTAATGATACATATGTCTAATGCTACAGTCTAATGATACATATGTCTAATGCTACAGTCTAATGATACATATGTCTAATGCTACAGTCTAATGATACATATGTCTAATGCTACAGTCTAATGATACATATGTCTAATGCTACAGTCTAATGATACATATGTCTGATGACTCGGTAGAGCTACACTCACACTAGACTGATGGGCACAGCAAGCCAAGATGGTCTTCTACCTTGCCTCATGAATCACCTGGGCGAGAGACCCACACACAGGTGAGAAGTATTATGTTGACAATGTTATATACTTCATCATTACATGCTCCACTTGTCCAACATTTCCTCTAAAAATCTAGTCACTGCAGATTTCCACAGATTGTAGTAACGAAGCTGTCAGGTGCACATATCCGATATGGTTCCTTACTTTAGTTTATCCTTCTAACACGATTTCACTCAACACACTAACATGATCTCGAGTTGTTCTTCCTGTTTATGTTTCCCCTATAGTTGTATAAGTACAACGCTACATCTCGTGTTTTCATCCACATTTGTTAGACAAAAACAAGAGATTTATAGGATTATTATTGATACTGATTCTTGGTTAGGTATCAATTATGGAGATTTTCTCGTCGAATAAGCAGTTCCAGCAATACAGAGCAATACAAATCAATTCAAAGCAGCAGACCATTTGGGGGTGGTCCCTTTGAGGCTGTTGGTGATGGTGGAAGAGATCACTGAGCTAAGAGTAGTAATACGTACATAGTAAAAATTGAAAAACATAAACATGTCATGTAGGTAAGGAGGCGTACATAGCGTCGGTTGTGGATGTGAAGCAAGCAGTGTATCTCTCAAGTTTATGTTAAAACTTATCTAAGGTACAACTTTCAACCACTCGAACTGGCAAATTATTCCACATATCAACAATCCTGTTGAAGAAAAAGTACTTTGCTTCATTGGACATAAAACGTTTGACCACGAGTAGTATCCATTACTACGACAGACGAATCTAGTCTTAAGACATACACATCGTTGGACTGGGATTACAGAAGCCTTTCATAATACTGAATGACTGAGTTAGTTTACCTCTTAACCTTCTTGTTATCTACGTCACTCAGTCGGCTCTCCCAGGGTTGGTTTCTCAGTCCGGGAATCGTCTTGGTGACTCGTCTCTGTCCACTCTACATTCCCTTGCGTCAAGCAGGTGACCACAAACTGAACGTTGTACTCAAGATAAACGCTCACGAGTGAAGAGTGAGGATGATTTCCCTGGACTTAACTTCAATAATTCTACACATATATTTGTTCGTTTTTCTTAACTTCTTTACGCTGCTTACTGGACTAGATCACCAAAGATTATTACACTCAAGTACTTTTCCTCATTTACATTTTGCAGTTTAACAAATCTCATAACGTAGTTTACCTTTTTATTTTCTCTGCCGTCACATAAAACTTGGCAGTTCTCGATATTAAACTTCGTTTACAACTTCTGAGTCCAGTCCATTGGTATGACCAGGTCCGTTTGATGGTGTAGACCTTCAGTTTCTGTTGTTTATATATTTCTCAACTTGGTATCGTCCGCCAACAGCCAATGTTGTAACCAGGGAAGAACAACCCCATGTATACCATGTGGCTGAACTTTATGACGTGATATTATTGAAGACTTTATCGAACATCCTGATGAATGACATCAACGACTTTACTTTCGTCGTCAATGTTGATTATTTCACAAATCAAGAATATTTCACCAACATGAACAATATCGTGATCTAGAACCATGTTATCAGTCCAGTGGTAATCCATCATATGTTTTATCACGGATCATGGTTAACATAAATTGAAAATCGCAGACGATAATCTATAAGATAATGTCAGGTCAGTGATTTATCACCTCTCGAAAATGGACGTCCATGGTGTAGCAAATACCGTATTTGACCGTGATGCATTTACGGGCCGCCCAGAGTCGAGAACATAGATTCGAATCCTAATGGCCGTATTCAATACACACATAGCCAAAATATTTTTCCGCAGAAGAAGGTCGAAATAATGGGTAACGGGCTCAGGTGCAGCTGGGGGGAGGTCTGATCATTATCTTGTGGAGGCGAAAGGGAAGATTTGAGGAGGTTTTCAAAAACGAAGAAAGAATGTTGGGGTGAAGAAAGTGTTGAGAGTAAGTGAGCTTGGAAAGGGGACTTGTGTGAGGAACTACCAGGAGAGATTAAGAGAAGAATAGCAAAAATAACGTAAGGGGAGTAAGGGAGGAATGGGGTGTATTTAGGGAAGCAGTGATGGCTTGCGCAAAAGATGCATGTGGCATGAGAAAGGTGGGAGGTGGGCAGATTAGAAAGGGCAGTGAGTGGTGGGATGAAGAAGTAAGATTGTTAGTGAAAGAGAAGAGAGAGGCGTTTGGACGATTTTTGCCAGGAAGTAGTGCAAATGACTGGGAGATGTATAAAAGAAGCGGCAGGAGGCCAAGAGATAGATGCAGGAGGTGAAAAAAAGGGCAAATGAGAGTTGAGGTAAGAGAGTATCACTAAATTTTAGAGAGAGTAAAAAGATGTTTTGGAAGGAGATAGATAAAGTGTGTAAGATTAGAGAAAAAATGGAAACATCGTTGAAGGGGGCTAATGAGGAAGTAATAACAAGTAGTGATGAGGTGAGAAGGAGATGGAGTGAGTATTTTGAAATTTTGTTGAATGTGTTTGATGAAAGAGTGGCAGATGTGGGGTGTTTTGGTCGGGGTGGTGTGCGACGTGAGAGAGTCAGGGAGAATGGTTTGGTAAACAGAGGAGAGGTAGAGAAAGCTTCGCGGAAGATGAAACCCGGCAAGGCGGCGGGCTTGAATGGTATTGGAGTGGCAATTCCACTACAATAAAAAAGGGAGTGACTGTGTTGTTGATTGGTTGGTAAGGATATTCAATGTATGTATGACTCATGGTGAGGTGCCTGAGGACTGGTGGAATGCTTGCATAGTACCATTGCATAAAGGCAAAGGGGATAAAGGCGAGCGTCCAAGTTACAAAGGTATAAGGTTGTTGAGTATTCCTGGTAAATTATATGGGAGGGTGTTGATTGAGAGGGCTAATGCAGGTACAGAACATTAAATTAGGGAAGAGCAGGGTGGTTTCAGAAGTGGTAGAGGATGTGTGGGTCAGGTGTGTGCTTTGAAGAATGTATGTGAGAAATACTTAGAAAAGCAGATAGATTTGTATGTAGCATTTATGGATGTGAAGAAGGCATATGATAGAGTTGATAAAGATGCTTTGTGGAAGATTTTAAGAGTATATGGTGTCGGAGGCAAGTTGCTAGGAGTGAAAAGATTAACCAAGGATGTTAAGTATGGGTAAGAGTAGGAATAGGAGAAAGTGATTTCTTCCCAGTGAATGTCGGTTTGCGGCAGGGGTGCGAGATGTCTCCATGGTTGTTTAATTTGTTTATGGATGGGGTCGTTAGGGAGGTACATGCAAGAGTTTTGCAGAGAGGTGCGAATAGGCAGTCTGTTGTGGAAGAGAGGGCCTGGGATGTGCGTCAGTTGTTGCTCGATGATGATAAAGCGCTGGTGGCTGATAAGGGTGAGAAGCTTCAGAGGTTGGTGACTAAGTTTGGAAAAGTGTGTGAAAGGGGAAACTTTAGAGTAAATGTGAATAGGAGCAAGGTTATTAGGTTCAGTAGGTTTGAGGAACAAGTAAATTGTAATGTAAGTTTGAATGGAGAAAAATTGGAAAAACTGGAGGAAGTGAAGTGTTTTATATATCTGGGAGTGGACTTAGCAACGGATGGAACCATGGAAGCGGAAGGGAGTCATAGGGTGGGGGAGGGGGCAAAGGTTCTGGGAGCAATGAATAATGAGTGTAAGGAGAGTAAATGGTCTCGGAGACCTAAAATTGGTATGTTTGAAGGAATGATAGTTCCAACAATGTTATATGGTTGCGAGACGTGGGCTATAGATAGAGTTGTGCGAAGGAGGGTGGATGTGTTGGAAATGAAATAGTTGAGGACAATATGTGGTGTAAGGTGGTTTGATCGAGCAAGTAATGAAAGGGTAAGAGGGATGTGTGGTAATAAAGTGTGTGGTTGAGAGAGCAGAAGAGGGTGTGTTGAATTGGTATGGTCACATGGAGAGAATGACTGAGGAAAGATTGAGAAAGAGGATATATGTGTCAGAGGTGGAAGGAACGAGAAGTGGGAGACCAAATTGGAGGTGGAAAGATGGAGTGAAAAATATTTTGAGTGATCGGGGCCTGAACATGCAGGAGGGTGAAAGGCGTGCAAGGAATAGAGTGAAATGGAACGATGTGGTATACCGGGGTCGACGTGCTGTCAATGGATTGAACCACGGCATGTGAAGCGTCTGGGGTAAACCATGGAAAGTTGTGTGGGGCCTGGATGTGGAAAGGGAGCTTTGGTTTCAGTGTATTATTACATGATAGCTCGAGACTCACATCGTTCCAGTTCACTCTGTTCCTTGTACCCTCTCATCCTCCTATATGTTCAGGTACCGATCGCTCAAAATTTTTCAGTCCATCCTTCCACCTCCACTTTGGTCTCCTGCTTCCCCTTTTTCCCTCCACCTCTGACACATATATCCTCTTTGTCAATCTTTCCTTACTCATTCTCTCCATGTGGCTAAACCATTTCAAAACACCCTCTTCTGCTCTCTCAACTACACTTTTTTTTATTACTACACATCTCTTTTACCCTTTCATTACTTACTTGATCAAACCACCTCACACCACATGTTGTCCTCAAACATTTAATTTTCAACACGTCCACCTTCCTCTGTACAACCCTATGTGTAGCCCATGGCTCGCAACCATTTACATTGTTGGAGTCAGTATTCCATCAAACATACCCATTTTTGCTCTCTGAGATGTCGTTCTTGCTTTCCACAAATTCCTCGTCGCCCCCAGAACCTTCGCCCCCTCCCCAACCCTGCGACTCACTTCCTCTTCCATTGTCTCATCCACTGCTAAGTCCACTCCCATATATTGAAAACCCTTTACTTCCTACAGTTTTTTTCCATTCAAACTTACCTCCCAATTGACTTGTCCCTCAACACTACTGTATCTAATAACCTGGTTCTTATTCACATTTAATCTCAACTTTCTCATTTCGCACACTTTTCCAAACTCAGTCACCCAGCTCTGCGCTTTTTTACCCGAATCACTCACCAGCGCTGTATCATCAGCGAACAAGAACTGACTCATTTCCCTGGCCCTCTCGTCCACAACAGACTGTTTGCTTGCCCCTCTCTCCAAAAGTCTTGCATTTACCTCCCTAACAACCCTATCCATAACGAAGTTGTACAACCATAGGGACATCACACATCTATGCCGCAGACCGACCTTCACTAGGAACCAATCATTCTCCTCTCTTCCTGCTCGTACACATGCCTCTCATCCCTGATGAAAACTTTTCACTGCTTCTGGTAGCCTACCTCCCACACCATCTGTTCTTAAGGTCTTCCACAAATCATCTCTATCACCTACCATATGCCTTCTCCAGATCCAAAAATGCCACATACAAATCCAACTGTTTTTTATGTATTTCTCACATGCTTTCTTCAAAGTAAACACCTGATCCACACATCCTCTACCACTTCTGACACTACAATGCTCCTGCCCAATGTGATGCTCTGTGCATGGCTTCACTCTCTTAGTTTGTACCCTCTCATACAATTAATTTTCCAGGCTTACTCAACAAACGTATGCTTCTGAAGTTTGAACACTCACCTTTATCCGCTTTGCTTTTATACAGTGGAACTATATATGCATTTCACCAATTCTCAGGCACTTCACCATGATCCATACATAAACTGAATATCTTTCCCAGTCAATCAACAACACAGTCACCCCCTTTCTTTATAAATTCAACTGTAATACCATTCAAACCCGCCGCCTTGCAGGAAGTCATCTTCCACAAGGCTTTTTACCATCTATTTTCTCTTAACCAAACTATTCTCCATGACTCTCTCACATCGCACACCACCTCGACCAAAACGCCCTACGTCTGCCACTCAATAATCCTTCAAAATACTCCTTCATCACCCCTCACCTCATCACTACCTGTTATCACTACCCCCCTTCCCTCTTCACCGATGTTCCCATTCGCTCTCTTTCCTTCCGCATATTATCTACCTCCTTCCAAATATATAGTTTCATTTTCCCCAAAGTTTAATGATACTCCCTCACTTAACTCTCATTTGTCTTCTTTTTCAACCCTTGCACCTTCCTCTTGACTTTCTCCTTCTTTCTCCTATTCATACCCCAGTCATTTGCCCTCCTTCCTTTAAATACCGTCCATAACCATCTCTTTTCTCTGTAACTAACAACTTTACTTCTTCATCCCATTACTCACTACCCTCTCTAATCTGCCCACCTCCCACCTTTCGCATACCACATGCATCTCTTGTATTTGCCATCACTGCTTCCCTGAATACCTCTTATCTTTTAGCCACTTCCTTCACTTGATTTGTCCTCACATTTTGTCTTTCCGACACTTAATCTTTTCTGGTATTTCTTCATACAAGTCTCCTTTGCAAGCGCAATTACCCTCATTCCTGTAAAATGATATTGAGGCTAGAGGCCAAAAGGGTTACAATCTGGTTAAACCAATCCTATCTGACAAGAACAAAGATATTCCAAGATTACTTTTTCTAGAACTGTTTGAGTACTTAGTTTGTCATACAGATATAAATGCCTCCCAAAGCCTTACCGTTGAGACTTCAAGTAACTTCTCAATGGTTTTGATGGATGCATCAATCAAGGATGGTGCTTCCAGGCTTGAGAGGATCAAGAAAATGTAGTTCCTTTGATGGCTGTAGAAAACTCATTTCATATCAACTGAAAGGACATGGTTCCCATCATTGAACATTTCCAGGAATGTCCTGAGTCTGCAGTGTGTAATTCTCTTTCTAATGGCCAATACTGCGACTGCCTGTTGTCTGATGAACAAATGCTCTTACATATCCTTGCCTTTCTTAGATTTCATTATGAATATTCCCTCCCAGGCAATATTATATTGCCTTTTCCTTCAAATCTCTTGTCTCCAAGGAGCATGCATCGTCTGGGGAGTTGCCCTCTCATGATTAAACATAATGTCTATATGGATGAGACTTTCACTTGGATCGTTTCCTTAGGAGTGGCACCCCAAATGGATCTCTGGCAGCAGCACTAGTGCACAACTGCCAACATGTGAATCTTCAGGTTTAGACGTGGGGACAATTGCGACGGAAACTCTGTCATTGAATTGAAATAAATGGACCCAGGTTCATAGTTGTTCTCCCCAGTACATCTTGTGGGAAAAGTTCTTCCAAACTACTTTGTGTTTGAAGTTTAGTAACTATTGTTTCCCAGGATTACGACAAACTACCTTGTCGCCAGAGATTCCTTCAGCTGCCACGCTCCTCAGTTCATACCTCATGTTCTTGTAGAGAAAGTATATTTTATCGAGGACACTGCCCTCAAAGTCTTGGGTTCTGGCATTTATATTTAGAGATCTCAAATACTCCTAAAGCAGAAGTTTGGAGAATTCCTACCAGATAATCTTATTATTTTTTTTTTTTTTTATACTTTGTCGCTGTCTCCCGCGTTTGCGAGGTAGCGCAAGGAAACAGACGAAAGAAATGGCCCAAACCCCCCCCCCCCCCATACACATGCATATACACACGTCCACACACGCAAATACACATACCTATACAGCTTTCCATGGTTTACCCCAGACGCTTCACATGCCTTGATTCAATCCACTGACAGCACGTCAACCCCGGTATACCACATCGCTCCAATTCACTCTATTCCTTGCCCTCCTTTCACCCTCCTGCATGTTCAGGCCCCGATCACACAAAATCTTTTTCACTCCATCTTTCCACCTCCAATTTGGTCTCCCTCTTCTCCTTGCTCCCTCCACCTCCGACACATATATCCTCTTGGTCAATCTTTCCTCACTCATCCTCTCCATGTGCCCAAACCACTTCAAAACACCCTCTTCTGCTCTCTCAACCACGCTCTTTTTATTTCCACACATCTCTCTTACCCTTACGGTACTCACTCGATCAAACCACCTCACACCACACATTGTCCTCAAACATCTCATTTCCAGCACATCCATCCTCCTGCGCACAACTCTATCCATAGCCCACGCCTCGCAACCATACAACATTGTTGGAACCACTATTCCTTCAAACATACCCATTTTTGCTTTCCGAGATAATGTTCTCGACTTCCACACATTCTTCAAGGCCCCCAGAATTTTCGCCCCCTCCCCCACCCTATGATCCACTTCCGCTTCCATGGTTACATCCGCTGCCAGATCCACTCCCAGATATCTAAAACACTTCACTTCCTCCAGTTTTTCTCCATTCAAACTCACCTCCCAATTGACTTGACCCTCAACCCTACTGTACCTAATAAACTTGCTCTTATTCACATTTACTCTTAACTTTCTTCTTCCACACACTTTACCAAACTCAGTCACCAGCTTCTGCAGTTTCTCACATGAATCAGCCACCAGCGCTGTATCATCAGCGAACAACAACTGACTCACTTCCCAAGCTCTCTCATCCCCAACAGACTTCATACCTGCCCCTCTTTCCAAAACTCTTGCATTTACCTCCCCAACAACCCCATCCATAAACAAATTAAACAACCATGGAGACATCACACACCCCTGCCGCAAACCTACATTCACTGAGAACCAATCACTTTCCTCTCTTCCTACACGTACACATGCCTTACATCCTCGATAAAAACTTTTCACTGCTTCTAACAACTTTCCTCCCACACCATATATTCTTAATACCTTCCACAGAGCATCTCTATCAACTCTATCATATGCCTTCTCCAGATCCATAAATGCTACATACAAATCCATTTGCTTTTCTAAGTATTTCTCACATACATTCTTCAAAGCAAACACCTGATCCACACATCCTCTACCACTTCTGAAACCGCACTGCTCTTCCCCAATCTGATGCTCTGTACATGCCTTCACCCTCTCAATCAATACCCTCCCATATAATTTCCCAGGAATACTCAACAAACTTATACCTCTGTAATTTGAGCACTCACTCTTATCCCCTTTGCCTTTGTACAATGGCACTATGCACGCATTCCGCCAATCCTCAGGCACCTCACCATGAGTCATACATACATTAAATAACCTTACCAACCAGTCAACAATACAGTCACCCCCTTTTTTAATAAATTCCACTGCAATACCATCCAAACCTGCTGCCTTGCCGGCTTTCATCTTCCGCAAAGCTTTCACTACCTCTTCTCTGTTTACCAAATCATTTTCCCTAACCCTCTCACTTTGCACACCACCTCGACCAAAACACCCTATATCTGCCACTCTATCATCAAACACATTCAACAAACCTTCAAAATACTCACTCCATCTCCTTCTCACATCACCACTACTTGTTATCACCTCCCCATTTGCGCCCTTCACTGAAGTTCCCATTTGCTCCCTTGTCTTACGCACTTTATTTACCTCCTTCCAGAACATCTTTTTATTCTCCCTAAAATTTAATGATACTCTCTCACCCCAACTCTCATTTGCCCTTTTTTCACCTCTTGCACCTTTCTCTTGACCTCCTGTCTCTTTCTTTTATACATCTCCCACTCAACTGCATTTTTTCCCTGCAAAAATCGTCCAAATGCCTCTCTCTTCTCTTTCACTAATACTCTTACTTCTTCATCCCACCACTCACTACCCTTTCTAATCAACCCACCTCCCACTCTTCTCATGCCACAAGCATCTTTTGCGCAATCCATCACTGATTCCCTAAATACATCCCATTCCTCCCCCACTCCCCTTGCTTCCCCTTTTTCCATAGCCAGAGGTTGAACCATTATGTGACATTCATTTTTTTCATTCATTTCAAGCTAGAAGTTTCAGTTTTTCTAAATTGTTTCTTACATTTTTCATATGTATATATATGTATGTGTGTGTGTGTGTATATGTGCGTGTGATGTGCGTGTGTATGTGTATGTGTGTGTATGTGTATGTGTATATATATATGTATATTATCCCTGGGGATAGGGGTGAAAGAATACTTCCCACGTATTCCTCGCGTGTCGTAGAAAGCGACTAGAGGGGACGGGAGCGGGGGCCAGAAATCCTCCCCTCCTTGTATTAACTTTCTAAAATGGGAAACAGAAGAAGGAGTCACGCGGGGAGTGCTCATCCTCCTCGAAGGCTCAGAGTGGGGTGCCTAAATGTGTGTGGATGTAACCAAGATGTGAAAAAAGGAGAGATAGGTAGTATGTTTGAGGAAAGGAACCTGGATGTTTTGGCTCTGAGTGAAACGAAGCTCAAGGGTAAAGGGGAAGAGTGGTTTGGGAATGTCTAGGGAGTAAAGTCAGGGGTTAGTGAGAGGACAAGAGCAAGGGAAGGAGTAGCAATACTCCTGAAACAGGAGTTGTGGGAGTATGTGATAGAGTGTAAGAAAGTAAATTCTCGATTAATATGGGTAAAACTGAAAGTTGATGGAGAGAGGTGGGTGATTATTGGTGCATATGCACCTGGGCATGAGAAGAAAGATCAAGAGAGGCAAGTGTTTTGGGAGCAGCTGAATGAGTGTGTTAGTGGTTTTGATGCACGAGACCGGGTTATAGTGATGGGTGATTTGAATGCAAAGGTGAGTAATGTGGCAGTTGAGGGAATAATTGGTATACATGGGGTGTTCAGTGTTGTAAATGGAAATGGTGAAGAGCTTGTAGATTTATGTGCTGAAAAAGGACTGATGATTGGGAATACCTGGTTTAAAAAGCGAGATATACATAAGTATACTTATGTAAGTAGGAGAGATGGCCAGAGAGCGTTATTGGATTACGTGTTAATTGACAGGCGTGCGAAAGAGAGACTTTTGGATGTTAATGTGCTGAGAGGTGCAACTGGAGGGATGTCTGATCATTATCTTGTGGAGGCTAAGGTGAAGATTTGTATGGGTTTTCAGAAAAGAAGAGTGAATGTTGGGGTGAAGAGGGTGGTGAGAGTAAGTGAGATTGGGAAGGAGACTTGTGTGAGGAAGTACCAGGAGAGACTGAGTACAGAATGGAAAAAGGTGAGAACAATGGAGATAATCTTATATGTAACATTTTTCCTTCTCAAAGATAGTACCAGTTGGTCTGGAAAGCATCTCATCCCTTTCCTGAAGAATCTGATGACTTAGTCGTGACTGAAGTGTATTTCTGATCTCTTGTAGTTTTGTTGGTAAGGTTAATAACACTATCCCTCTTGTCCTGCACAAACTTTATCTCTGGGTTTTGGCAATCATGTGATCGGATCTGTTTTGCATGAACATCTATGAACTTTTTTAGTAGACTAGTTGTTTCACCAGAGCCCAAATCGTAGACGTTTTACATTTTTTGTCAGTTTATATCTTGAACGTCTTCCTATAAGATCTTTATCGCAATAGTCTTGAGCTGTATGAGGAGAGTCACTGAATTTTGGACTATTTACATACTAAATTGCATCCTATTTTCGTAGTCTTTGATGATGTCTTATGTTAACATAAACTTAGTTCTTAGAGTTTTTGACTAGGAATGAAACTAATGAATTTTGAAGTGACTTTCATGCTATCAAACATTGCAAGACTTCATCACAAGTGTATGATGACCAATTAAATCTCTTTAGAGAGACTTTTGATTTCATAAGAGATTATCAGGAGCAACATTTATTTGTGCATTTCCTAATCTTGAAACACTGTTGCAAGGAATATCTTCAATTGGATATAGAAACCCATTTCTTTGGCTCGTCCGAAGCTTTAAACTAGAGTACATAATATAAAGAAGTTGGCCGCTGCTTAAGCTTTCTTTAGAAGCTTTTCATTGCAAGAAATCGAAAACAGGGAGATATTTGGCACTCATCCACCAGTTTCATGAGGAAGAGACAGATTACAGTGTCACTGCGAACCACAAGCAAAGATTAGCATTCTAGTTTTTGGTTTCACTCTTCTTGCTTGAGAGTTTTTCTCAAAGCCTCCCTTCATATGGGTATAGTCTCATGCTTGCTAAAATCTTATGCGTATAAGATAAACTACAGAGAAGAGAAATGTAGGTTTTGAACAGTGAATACTTTTGAATCTAAGGCAGAGCCCTGCAAGCATTTTTTTTTTCTGGATTCTTTTTTACCCTACTCTTTCTTCTCCACTGCTCCCCTGCCCCATTCTTGTAAGAACATTTTTTTATATTCTACCATCTGCGCCCACTTTTGGTTGATATCTGTAGTCTACCAATCTTTGAGCTATCAGATAGCCAGGAATAAGTAGGTGAAATCCTTCATCTCTTTGGTGGTCTTTGATTGGCCAAAGGAGGGCCCAAAATGAATGAGCAGCTGCCACCATAATTGGATGGATAGAGAAGGCTGGGGACGACAACACTTCCTCATTAAAATCAACGTATTTTCTTTAGAGAATATCGGTGAAAACTTCATGCATATATGACACTACCTCAGAGGGAATAGACTTTTCAGTTCTTTAAACCTAAACATCTTTTCCCTTCTCTTATTCTCAGTCTTCTATATTTCTTACTGCTGGATGATGTCCCAGCACTTTGCTTCCCATACACTCAACGTGTCTACCTAATAACTCACTCATGTGCATCACCTTATGGTCTGTCTTGATATCAGATTGAATCTACATATAGCTTCATAATGTGGTATGAATAGATAGCAAAAGACTTCTGATGTTTTGGCCAGAATATATGTACATTGTATACCTTGAGTCTGTTGTCAGTACAAGGAGGAATGACGTCATCCCACTTACGTTCACAAAAATAGTTGAAGGTACCTAAGACATATGATATGTATCCATACGTCTCATCTTTCCTGGTAATTCATTGCTGACATATCCCAGTAAATTTCTAGTTGTCTCTCCTAACTGAAGCGTTCTTTTCTTACAGTTTTGTGGTTTTAGAAGGAAAGGGTGCCAGTGAGTGTCTACTTCATCTACAAGATGTGCCGGGAACCTTACTGTTAGATTCACTCCATGCATTACCACCCAAGAGAAACATCACATTTGTTGTGAAGGTATGATATTCAGATATACTCTTATATATTCTTCCATAAGAACAGGAAATTACCAACTTACTCTGACTCTTAATGCTTCAGTGTACAGTACTTTGTTTATAAATGCCTCAATATCATCTTGTCTACTCAGGATGATTAATGGAGTCAGTAGGACCATTTGTGTGCCAGGTAACTGTATTCCTAAACAAACAAATCGATAAGAAATTCGGTTAGAATGTTGTGGTGCAGACAGACATTATCAACAACTGCCTGGATGTGCCCCAGGGTCATGTAACAACCGGAGAAGGTTAGCAAGATAAACTAGTCTACTACAGGTATCCATATCTTCATACCAACCTGCTTGGTTAAGGCTAGCGACCTTGGTTTTGCTAAGTAATTCCCAAAGTAGATAGAAATGTCCATCTGATCAAATCATCATGAAAATGGATAAGGAAATCAGGCTAACCAAAACTCTCTCCTAGTTTGTGACCATTGTATCAGGTTACCATATGTCACTGAGGCCTGATGAACAATGTAGACTTTCGAAACCATTGTAAACTGGAACAAAATCTATCATTAACATCACCTCTCGAGTTATTGATTCATTATGAGGCACCTCTCCCTATACACAATTATTAATAAACAACTTACCAACTGCTGAGCAGACAGACAGATGCGACCAACCACACTGGTGCTCCCCCATCTGGTCTCCATCCAGGCACTGATGCTACGTGGGTCAGTACAGTGACCCTAACACACACACACACACACACACACACACACACACACACACACTACTGCACTAGTGGACAGGTAGGTGTACAAGGAGTAATTTCAGCAGCTGATAAAGAGACACAAAACACAATACTGATAAACAGGAAGAGGAACCCGGATCATACAAACACAGGTACTCAAGAAATGACGTGAACATGTAAAGAAAATAATATCCACTGTTAGACACGGAGCAATCAAGGAAATTTATGGCCATGTTGATAAAAGATTTAGAAAAGTACAGAACGTAAAGGACCAACGCCTGTTAGATAAGAAAGAGAATTTAGAGAAAGTTAGAGACACAGAAGTTGACAGTTTATTACTGAAGGATGTAGTTAGAAATCTGGTGACACCAAAATTGGAAAGATTAGTGAGGCAGGAGACTGCTGGATATAAATCGCTGAATATTTTTGGTTTGGAAGAAAATCAAATATCAGAAAAGGGAGAAAGAAGGAAGACATGCCATTAAAAGATTAAGAGATTGTTAGTGAATTGCCAGAGTCACTTTTAGTCATAAATTGAAGATGGGAGACAGAGAAACTTAAAGGCAAGATGAAATTTAGTGGGATATTCCTCAAGTGTGATAGACGTAAGGAAGAGAGGCTGAAAAGCAAACAGTACAGTCAGAAGACAAAAAACTGGAGACGCCACACATGGCAAGAGGATGGGCGCTAGAACCACAGAAAGGACAGCAGTGTTAGCCTGACTGAAAGTCATGTAATCACATGTTGATGGGATAATGATTAGTGGTAAAGAACTGGAATTCAAGGATCGTATAAGGGAAAGTGCACCTGATGTTATTGGAGTCGTGGAAACTAAGCTTACCAAAGAGATAAGCTCTCACCTGTTCTGCCCAGAAGGACACATGACAGCAAAAAGGAAAGAGAAGGTAAAGGACGGGGGAAGTTAACAGTAGTATAATGTTGTATAATCCTACAGAGAACTAGAGTGATCTACAACAAATGAACAATCATAACAATGAAAGAACAATCGAGATGGTATATGAAGCAATAGAACACTGATTTCTCAGAGACGGTAAAGTACTGATGATGGTCGATCTTAAGCATAGAGATAGCCTGGGAGGTGAAGAGGAGGGGAAATTCTCATGGTATTTACTTATTAGTGTTGTACAGGAGAGAGTTTCGACTCTTTGGGGCTCCGTCTCTTTAACACTCTTCTATCATATAACCTCTTACATTTATGTATACTGTTTACGTTAACCATGGCCTCAGTCAATCTGGTAACAGGGAGTCATGGAAACAAGTTATTATTAGAATGTATACAGTAAAATCTCCCATACCAACGTCAGGGAGCACACTAGGATGAGAGGGACTGATACACTATCATTACTGGATCTTATCTTCACACATACCAGCATGGATATTGAGAACATTATATACGATAAACCTATTGGAAGAAGTGATCATGTATGCTCAGGTATGAATATGTGGTAAGCGAAAACATTAAAAGAGCAGAGGAGAAACAGGACATAAAGAAGAGATATAATCATGGAAACTACACAACCTCAATAATTTCTATGGTAACGTATTTGATAAATGGAGTTCAGTAGCCATGAACCAGGGCGTTGTGTTGAGAGGTTCTGTGAAATTCATAGTGTAAGAGTAGAGGCATGGGTGCCTCAAGCCTCATACACAGAGGGAACGGTAAGAAAGAGGAAAGAATAGTTTATTAAAAGATGATATAAAGCAAAGGAGCTTCGAGATGTGTAGTGATGAAGATATAGACAACACTCCAGCCAGCCAACATTTGCAAGGTATAAGAGAGCAGGAACCAGTATATCAGGATAAGATAACAGAAACAAAGAAACTGTGAATAAAAGACCATTGAGGACAAGGCAACTAGAATCCAAAATTTTTCCATAGATTCATCAGGAGGTCAGTTAAGGAGCAGCTAATCAGGCTAGTAGAGGATGATGTAAGGGTAAGTGAGGAACTGAATAACAAGTTCAAAAGTGTTTTCATAGTGGAAGACACAACAGCCTTAACACCAGTGGGATAAAATGGGGATGAGGCTTCGGAAATCATCGAGATATCTAGAAAAGACATTAACAGAATAATCTTAAAGTCCTGATGAAATAACGTCATATTTGCCGAAGATGTATTCAGATACACTAAATGAACCTAAAAACTCTTCAAGATGTCACTGTAGAGAGACAAAGTGCCAAGGGAAAGGAAAATGGCAAACATCATAATTTATCATGGAAACAGAAGTTTGTGTCTGAGGATTGTCTGTTATTGTACCTTTATACAAAGGAAAACGTGAAGGTTGTATGTAGCACTTACAGGGGAATAAGTCAATAAGTCTGTTGATCATACGAGGAAATGCGTAGGCAAGAATGTTAAGTGATAGTATGATAGAAGTGACTGAATGCAGAATAAATGAAGAGCAAGGAACTTTTAGGAAAGGTAGGGGATGTGTGGATCAGATATTTGTGGTAAAAATGACCATGGAAAAGTATCTGATTAAAGGTAAGAAGTTGTATACAGCTTTTAAGGATCTGGAGAAAGCGCATGGCATAGTCAAGTGGAATGCTTCATGGGATGTGCTCAGGATATATAAAATAGGGGGAAAACTACTGGATGGTGTAAAAACCCTCTATAGAGTAGCAAATGCGTATGTAAGAGTGCATGGAGAGCCGAGCGAGAGGTGTGGTGTACATGTAGGTGTGAGGCAGGCCTGTGTGAGAGGTTTTTAGTATATTCAAATATATATATATATATATATATATATATATATATATATATATATATATATATATATATATATATATATATATATATATATATGGTAAAGTGTGTGGAAGAAGAAAGTTAAGAGTAAATGTGAATAAGAGCAAGGTTATTAGGTACAGTAGGGTTGAGGGTCAAGTCAATTGGGAGGTGAGTTTGAATGGAGAAAAACTGGAGGAAGTGAAGTGTTTTAGATATCTGGGAGTGGATCTGGCAGCGGATGGAACCATGGAAGCGGAAGTGGATCATAGGGTGGGGGAGGGGGCGAAAATTCTGGGAGCCTTGAAGAATGTGTGGAAGTCGAGAACATTATCTCGGAAAGCAAAAATGGGTATGTTTGAAGGAATAGTGGTTCCAACAATGTTGTATGGTTGCGAGGCGTGGGCTATGGATAGAGTTGTGCGCAGGAGGATGGATGTGCTGGAAATGAGATGTTTGAGGACAATGTGTGGTGTGAGGTGGTTTGATCGAGTAAGTAACGTAAGGGTAAGAGAGATGTGTGGAAATAAAAAGAGCGTGGTTGAGAGAGCAGAAGAGGGTGTTGTGAAATGGTTTGGGTACATGGAGAGAATGAGTGAGGAAAGATTGACCAAGAGGATATATGTGTCGGAGGTGGAGGGAACGAGGAGAAGTGGGAGACCAAATTGGAGGTGGAAAGATGGAGTGAAAAAGATTTTGTGTGATCGGGGCCTGAACATGCAGGAGGGTGAAAGGAGGGCAAGGAATAGAGTGAATTGGATCGATGTGGTATACCGGGGTTGACGTGCTGTCAGTGGATTGAATCAGGGCATGTGAAGCGTCTGGGGTAAACCATGGAAAGCTGTGTAGGTATGTATATTTGCGTGTGTGGACGTGTATGTATATACACGTGTATGGGGGTGGGTTGGGCCATTTCTTTCGTCTGTTTCCTTGCGCTACCTCGCAAACGCGGGAGACAGCGACAAAGCAAAAAAAAAAAATATATATATATATATATATATATATATATATATATATATATATATATATATATATAGCGTGGGGGCTAATGGGGAGGTGATAATAAGTAGTAGTGATGTGAAAAGGAGATGGAGTGAGTATTTTGAAGGTTTGTTGAATGTGTTTGATGATAGAGTGGCAGATATAGGGTGTTTTGGTCGAGGTGGTGTGCAAAGTGAGAGGGTTAGGGAGAATGATTTGGTAAACAGAGAAGAGGTAGTAAAAGCTTTGCGGAAGATGAGAGCCGGCAAGGCAGCGGGTTTGGATGGTATTGCAGTGGAATTTTTTAAAAAAGGGGGTGACTGTATTGTTGACTGGTTGGTAAGTTTATTTATTGTATGTATGACTCATGCCTGAGGACTGGCGAAATGCTTGCATAGTGCCATTGTACAAAGGCAAAGGGGATAAGAGTGAGTGCTCAAATTACAGAGGTATAAGTTTGTTGAGTATTCCTGGTAAATTATATGGGAGGGTATTGATTGAGAGGGTGAAGGCATGTACAGAGCATCAGATTGGGGAAGAGCAGTGTGGTTTCAGAAGTGGTATAGGATGTGTGGATCAGGTGTTTGCTTTGAAAAATGTATGTGAGAAATAGAAAAGCAAATGGATTTGTATGTAACATTTATGGATCTGGAGAAGGTATATGATAGAGTTGATAGAGATGCTCTGTGGAAGGTATTAAGAATATATGGTGTGGGAAGCAAGTTGTTAGAAGCAGTGAAAAGATTTTATCGAGGATGTAAGGCATGCGTACGTGTAGGAAGAGAGGAAAGTAATTGGTTCTCAGTTAATGTTGTTTTGCGGTAGGGGTGTGTGATGTCTCCATGGTTGTTTAATTTGTTTATGGATGGGGTTGTTTGGGAGGTGAATGGAAGAGTTTTGGAAAGAGGGGCAAGTATACAGTCTGTTCTGGATGAGAGAGCCTGGGAAGTGAGTCAGTTGTTGTTCGCTGATGATACAGCGCTGGTGGCTGATTCGGGTGAGAAACTGCGGAAGCTGGTGACTGAGTTTGGTAAAGTGTGTGAAAGAAGAAAGTTAAGAGTAAATGTGAATAAGAGCAAGGTTATCAGGTACGGTAGGGTTGAGGGACGAGTCAATTGGTAGGTAAGTTTAAATGTAGAAAAACTGGAGGAAGTGAAGTGTTTTAGATATCTGGGAGTGAATTTGGCAGCGGATGGAACCATGGAAGCGGAAGTGGATCATAGGGTGGGGGAGGGGGCGAAAGTTCTGGCAGCGTTGAAAAATGTGTGAAAGTCGAGAACGTTATCTTGGAAAGCAAAAATGGGTGTATTTGAAGGAATAGTGGTTCCAACAATGTTGTATGGTTGCGAGGCGTGGGCTATAGATAGAGTTGTGCGGGAGGGTGGATGTGCTGGAAATGAGATGTTTGAGGACAATATGTGATGTGAGGTGGTTTGATCAAGTAAGTAATGAATGAGGTCAGAGAGAGGTGAGGTAATAAATAGAGTGTGGTTGAGAGAGTAGAAGAGGGTGTTTTGAAAATGGTTTGGTCACATGGAGAGAATGAGTGAGGAAAGATTGACAAAGAGGATATATGTGTCAAAGGTGGAGAGAAAGAGAAGTGGAGGACCAAATTGGAGGTGGAAAGATGGAGTGAAAAAGATTTTGAGCGATAGGAGCCTGAACATGCAGGAGGGTGAAAGCAAGTGTATTGGAACGATGTGGTTTACCGGGGTCGACGTGCTGTCATTGGATTGAACCAGGGCATGTGAAGCGTCTGGGGTAAACCATGGAAAGTTTTGTGGGGCCTGGATGTGGAAAGGGAGCTGTGGTTTCGGGGCATTATGCATGACAGCTAGAGACTGAGTGTGAACGAATGTGGCCTTTGTTGTCTTTTCCTAGCGCTACCTCGCGCTCTCTCTCTCTCTCTCTTGTCTTTTCCTAGCGCTACCTCTCTCTCTCTCTCTCTCTCTCTCTCTCTCTCTCTCTCTCTCTCTCTCTCTCTCTCTCTCTCTCTCTCCAAGATCCTAGAGTCTAACTTCCTGACCTACATTCTTAGAAAGAGAGGAGAATTCTATGAGTACAGAAGTTGTGATCGCAAGCAGCGTTTATTTTCAGTTGTGACTTATAAGTAATTCACTGTGTATTACATGTGATTTCCCTTCATGTATTAATCAAAATGTTATGTGACTCCAGGCATGCAGTGTAGAGGAGGTGCCGAGCTGGGTGTTGGGCAGAGCAGGTATGGTTCAGGTTGATCCTTGCAGTTTGTCTCTAGCAACTCTTCTGCCACGGCCAGAGCTGATCCCGATCACACCAGCAACTGATAACCACAACAAACCCGGCACTCCCACGTCAGAATCACAGGAGGAATTCTTGTCATCACAAGTCATGAAATACCTTTTAAGTCGACTTCTTCCACCAGTGCTCCAGCTTCATAACGACAGCCCGGCTCCGCTGCAGCAATTTGCTGTCGTAGATATTGTAAGTCAAACATAATCATGAGTTCATGAAGATAAAAAGAAACAGACGTTATTCAAAATCAGTCCCATTTTGTCAGAAATGTCAATATGTATCAACTTTTTTTCTCATTTGAGGTCAGTTTCCTCCTTGTATCTGTTTCCTTTTCTTCGTTTCGGTTTTGATATTCTAACTTTAAGTAAACCAGAACCTCGTAGTATCTTTGTCAAGAATACTACATGACGCTTCTTCGTCTTAATATGCAACTGAAATATACTATAGTTTATCATAATGATTTAGCATAATGATTTCTATCTTTATTTGTGCAGATATTATTGATAGTTTGTCATTTTTGCATTGTTATTGATAACGCATTATTTGCATATAAAGATATCCATCTTTATTGTTGCAAATACTGGCTGGGCTTTTGATCATGTCATCAACAGCACTTCACCAGCATGTCTTACAACTTCACAAGCATGTCTTACAACTTCACAAGCATGTCTTACAACTTCACCAGCATGTCTTACAACTTCACCAGCATGTCTTACAACTTCTACAAATTAGTGAGACAATAGCACTGACCTGCTTCAGAAAACTCTTGTATGAAAAATTCATCAAAGTTGATCTATCTATCTATCTATCTATCTGTCTACCTATCTATCTATCTATCTCTCTCTCTCTCTATCTATCTATCTATCTATCTATCTATATCTCTGACCCCCGTTCCCCCGGCATCTTCCATGCAGGTTCAGCCTGGGCAAGAGTCTCCACTTATCCCTGCTCTTACATGCTTCCCTCACACACACCATTCCACACGTTCTTCCACTATTTCCCTCTCTCCAGTATTCCTCCACCCGATTTACCATGTCACAGGTGGTCTTCCTCTCACACCAGCCACTTTAACTGTACGACCATACACTCTCCTTTTTAACTCCAAGTCTTGCAGTCTTTCCATATGCCCAAACCAATGAGAGTTGGGGCGCGAGAGTATCACTAAATCTTAGGGAAATAGAAAAATGTTTAGGAAGAAGGTAAATAAAGTGCATAAGACAAGAAAACAAATAGGAACGTTGGTGAAGGGTCTAATGGAGAGGTATTGACAAAAAGTGGTGAAGTGAGGAGATGGAGTTAGAATTTGAAGGTTTGTTGAATGTGTTTGATGATAGAGCGACAGATATAGGGTGTTTTAGTCGAAGTGGTGTGCAAGGTGAGAGGATCAGGAAGAATGGTTTGGTAAACAGAGAAGAAGCAGTAAAAGATTTTAGGAAGATGAAAACCGGCAAGGCGGCGGGTTTGGATGGCATTGCAGTGGAATTTCTTAAAAAAAGGGGGTGACTGTGTTGTTGACTGGTTGGTATAGATATTCAGTGTATGTATGGTTAATGGGGAAGTGCCTGAGGATTGGCGGAATGCGTGCATAGTGCCATTGTATAATGGCAAAGGGGACAAAGGTGAGTGTTTGAATTACAGAGGAAGTAAGTAACACAATGGGGGTGGGGCGAAAATGCTGCGAGCGTTGAAGAAAGTGTGGAAGGCGAGAACGTTATCTCGGAAAACAAAAATGGGTTTGTTTGAAGGAATAGTGGTTCCAACAATGTTATATAGTTGTGATGCGTGGGCTATAGATAGGGTTGTGCGGAGGAGGGTGGATGTGTTCGACATGAGATGTTTGAGGACAATAAGTGGTGTGAGGTGGTTTGATCGAGTAAGTAACGAAAGGATAAGAGAGATGTTTGGTAATAAAAACAGTGTGGGTTACAGAGCAGAAGAGGGTGTTTTGAAATGATTTGGTCAAATAGAGGGAATGAGTAAGGAAAGATTGATAAAGAGGATATATGTGTCAGAGATGGAGGGAACGAGGAGAAGTGGGAGACCAAACTGGAGTTGGAAGGATGTAGTGAAAAAGATTTTGAGCGATCGGGGCCTGAACATGCAGAGGGGTGAAGGGCGTGCAAGGAATAGAATAAATTGGAACGAAGTGGTATACCGGGGTCGACGTTCTGTCGATGGACTGAACCAGAGTATGTGAAGCGTCTGGAGTAAACCATGGAAAGTTTTGTGGGGCCTGGATGTGGAAAGGAGCTGTGGTTTCGGTGCATTATACATGGCAGCTAGAGACAATGTGAACGAATGGGCTTTGCTGTCTTTTCCTAGCGCTACCTCGCGCACGTGCGGGGCGAGGGAGTATCATTCCATGTGTGGCGGGGTGGCAACGTGAATGAATAAGGCAACAAGTATGAATTATGTACATGTATGCAGTCTGTTGTGGATGAGAGAGCTTGGGAAGGGAGTCAGTTGTTGTTCGCTGATGATACAGCGCTGGTGGCTGATTCATGTGAGAAACTGCAGAAGCTGGTGACTGAGTTTGGTAAAGTGTGTGAAAGAAGAAAGTTAAGAGTAAATGTGAATAAGAGCAAGGTTATTAGGTACAGTAGGGTTGAGGGTCAAGTCAATTGGGAGGTAAGTTTGAATGGAGAAAAACTGGAGGAAGTGAAGTGTTTTAGATATCTGGGAGTGGATCTGGCAGCGGATGGAAACATGGAAGCGGAAGTGGATCATAGGGTGGGGGAGGGGGGCGAAAATTCTGGGAGCCTTGAAGAATGTGTGGAAGTCGAGAACATTATCTCGGAAAGCAAAAATGGGTATGTTTGAAGGAATAGTGGTTCCAACAATGTTGTATGGTTGCGAGGCGTGGACTATGGATAGAGTTGTGCGCAGGAGGATGGATGTGCTGGAAATGAGATGTTTGAGGACAATGTGTGGTGTGAGGTGGTTTGATCGAGTAAGTAACGTAAGGGTAAGAGAGATGTGTGGAAATAAAAAGAGCGTGGTTGAGAGAGCAGAAGAGGGTGTTTTGAAATGGTTTGGTCACATGGAGAGAATGAGTGAGGAAAGATTGACCAAGAGGATATATGTGTCGGAGGTGGAGGGAACGAGGAGAAGAGGGAGACCAAATTGGAGGTGGAAAGATGGAGTGAAAAAGATTTTGTGTGATCGGGGCCTGAACATGCAGGAGGGTGAAAGGAGGGCAAGGAATAGAGTGAATTGGATCGATGTGGTATACCGGGGTTGACGTGCTGTCAGTGGATTGAATCAAGGCATGTGAAGTGTCTGGGGTTAACCATGGAAAGCTGTGTAGGTATGTATATTTGCGTGTGTGGACGTATGTATATACATGTGTATGGGGGTGGGTTGGGCCATTTCTTTCGTCTGTTTCCTTGCGCTACCTCGCAAACGCGGGAGACAGCGTCAAAAAAAAAAAAAAAAATGAAAAAAAAAAAAAAAAAATATATATATATATATATATATATATATATATATATATATATATATATATATATATATATATATATATATATATATATATATATGTCTTAGGAGTAAGGTCAGGTGTTAGTGAAAGGACAAGAGCAAGGGAAGGTGTAGCACTACTGAAACAGGAGTGATGGGAGTATGTGACAGAGTGTAAGAAAGTAAACTCTAGATTGATATGCGTAAAACTGAAAATGGATGGAGATTGATATGCGTAAAACTGAAAGTGGATGGAGAGACATGGGTGATTATTGGTGCATATGAACCTAGGAATGAGAAGAAAGATCATGAGAGGCAAGTGTTTTGGGAGTAGCTGAATGATTGTGTTAGCAGTTTTGATGCACGAGACCGGGTTTAATGATGGGTGATTTGAATGCAAAGTTGAGTAATGTGCCAGTTGAGGGAGTAATTGGTGTACATGGGGTGTTCAATGTTGTAAATGGAAATGGTGAAGAGCTTGTAGATTTATGTCCTGAAAAAGGACTGGTGATTAGGAATAACAGGTTTAAAAAGAGAGACATACATATGTATACGTATGTAAGTGGGAGAGATGGCCAGAAAGCGTTAATGGATTTCGTGTGAATTGATTGGCGCGCGAAAGAGAGACTTTTGGATGTTAATGTGCTGAGAGGTGCAACTGGAGGGATGTCTGATCATTATCTTGTGGAGGCGAAGGTGATGATTTGTAGAGGTTTTCAGAAAAGAAGGGAGAATGTTGGGGTGAAGAGAGTGGTGAGAGTAAGTGAGCTTGGGAAGGAGGCTTGTGTGAGGAAGTACCAGGAGAGACTGAGTACAGAATGGAAAAAGGTGAGAACAAAGGAGGTAAGGGGAGGGGGAGGAATGGGATGTATTTAGGGAAGTAGTGATGGCTTGCGCAAAAGATGCTTGTGGCATGAGAAGCGTAGGGGGTGGGCAGATTAGAAAGGGTAGTGAGTGGTGGGATGAAGAAGAAAGATTATTAGTGAAAGAGATGAGAGAGGCATTTGGACGATTTTTGCAGGGAAATAATAAAAATGAGTGGGAGATGTGAGTTGGGGTGAGAGAGTATCATTAAATTTCAGGGAAAATAAAAAGATTTTTTTGGAAGGAGGTAAATAAAGTGCGTAAGACAAGGGAGCAAATGGGAACATCAGTGAACGGAGCTAATGGGGAGGTGATAACAAGTAGTGGTGATGTGAGAAGGAGATGGAGTGAGTATTTTGAAGGTTTGTTGAATGTGTTTGATGATAGAGTGGCAGATATAGGGTGTTTTGGTTGAGATGGTGTGCAAAGTGAGAAGAATAGGCAGAATGATTTGATAAACAGAGAAGAGGTAGTAAAAACTTTGCAGAAGATGAAAGCCTGCAAGGCAGCGGGTTTGGATGGTATTGCAGTGGACTTTATTAAAAAAGGGGGTGACGGTATTGTTGACTGGCTGTTAAAGTTATTTAACAAATGTATGAATCATGGTGAGGTGCCTTATAATTGCTCGCATAGTGCCATTGTATAAAGGCAAAGGGGATAAAAGTGAGTGCTCAAATTACAGAGGTATAAGTTTGTTCAGTATTCCTGGGAAATTATGTAAGAGGGTATTGATTGAGAGGGTGAAAGCATGTAGAGAGCATCAGATTGGGGAAGAGCAATATGGTTTCAGAAGTGGTAGATGTGTGGATCAGGTGCTTGCTTTGAAGAATGATTGTGAGAAATACTTAGAAAATCCAATGTATTTATATGTAGCATTTATGGATCTGGAGAAGGCATATGATAGAGTTGGTAGAGATGCTCTGTGGAAGGTATTAAGAATATATGGCATGGGAGGCAAGTTGTTAGAAGCAGTGAAAAGTTTTTATCAAGAATGTAAGGTATATGTACGTGTAGGAAGAGATAGAAGTGATTGGTTCTGATTGAATGTTGGTTTGCGGTACGGGTGCGTGATGTCTCCATGGTTGTTTAATTTGTTTATGGATGGGGTTGTTAGGGAGGTGAATGCAAGAGTTTTGGAGAGTAGAGCAAGCATGCAGTCTAAAGTGGAGAGTAGAGCAAGCATGCAGTCTATTGTGGATGAGAGAGATTGGGAAGTGTGTCAATTGTTGTTCACTGATGAGACAGGGCTGGTGGCAGATTCGAGTGAGAAACTGCAGATGCTGGTGACTGAGTTTGGTAAAGGGTGTGAAAGAAGAAAGCTGAGAGTAAATGGTAATAAGAGCAAGGTTATTAGATACAGTAGGGTTGAGGGACAATTCAATTGGGAGGTAAGTTTGAATGGAGAAAAACTGGAGGAAGTGAAGTGTTTTAGATATCTAGAAGTGTATGTAGCAGCGGATGGAACCATGGAAGCGGAAGTAAATCATAGGATGGGGGAGGGGGCGAAAGTTCTAGAAGCGTTGAAAAATGTGTGGAAGTCGAGAACTTTATCTCGGAAAGCAAAAATGGGTATGTTTAAAGGAATAGTGGTTCCAACAATGTTATATGGTTGCGAGGCTTGGGCTATAGATAGAGTCGTGCGGAGGAGGGTGAATGTGCTGGAAATGAGATGTTTGAGGACAATATGTGGGGTGACGTGATTTGATCGAGTGAGTAATGAAAGGGGAAGAGAGATGTGTGGTAATAAAAAGAGTGTGGCTAAGAGAGCTGAAGAGGGTGTTTTGAAATGGTTTGTTCGCATTGAGAGAATGAGTGAGGAAGGATTGACAAAGAGGACATATGTGTCAGAGGTGGAGGGAACTCTTTCACGATCACTCAAAATCTTTTTCACTCCATCTTTCCACCTCCAATTTGTTCTCCCGCTTCTCGTTCCCTCGACCTCCGTCACATATATCTTCTTGGTCAATCTTTCCTCGCTCATTCTCTCCATGTGCCCAAGCTCAACCACGCTCTTTATATTTCCACACATATCTCTTACCCTTACATTACTTGCTCGATCATACCACCTCACACCACATACTGTCCTCAAACATCTCATTTCCAGCACATCCACCCTCCTGCGCCAACTCTATCCATAGCCCACGGCTCGCAACCATACAACATTGTTGGAACCACTATTCCTTCAAACATACCCATTTTTGCTTTCGGAGATAATGTTCTCGACTTCCACACATTCTTCAAGGCTCCCAGGATTTTCGCCCACTCCCCCCACCCTATGATTCACTTCCGCTGCCAGATACACTCCCATATATCTAAAACACTTTACTTCGTCCAGTTTTTCTCCATTAAACCTTACCTCCCAATTGACTTGACCCTCAACCCTACTGTATCTAATAACCATGCTCTTATTCACATTTACTCTTAACTTTCTTCTTTCACACACTTTACCAAACTCAGTCACCAGCTTCTGCAGTTTCTCACATGAATCAGCCACCAGCGATGTATCATCAGCGAACACCAACTGACTCACTTCCCAAGCTCTCTCATCCACAACAGACTTCATACTTGCCCCTCTTTTCAAAACTCTTGCATTCACCTCCCTAACAACCCCATCCATGAACAAATTAAACAACCATGGAGACATCACACACCCCTGCCGCAAACCTACATTCACTGAGAACCAATCACTTTCCTCCCTTCCTACACGTACACATACCTTACATCCTCGATAAAAACTTTTCACTGCTTCTAACAACTTGCCTCCCACACCATATATTCTTAATACCTTCCACAGAGCATCTCTATCAATTCTATCATAAACCTTCTACAGATCCATAAATGCTACATACAAATCCATTTGCTTTTCTAAGTATTTCTCACATACCTCGCAAACGCGGGAGAAAGCGACAAAGCAAAATAAATAAATAAATGAATAAATATATATATATATATATATATATATATATATATATATATATATATATATATATATATATATATATATATATATATATATATGAATATATATATATATATATATATATATATATATATATATATATATATATATATATATATATATATATATATTTATTTTATTTTATTTTGCTTTGTCGCTGTCTCCCGCGTTAGCGAGGTAGCGCAAGGAAACAGACGAAAGAATGGCCCAACCCGCCCACATACACATGTATATACATACACGTCCACACGCGCAAATATACATACCCATGCATCTCAATGTACACATATATATACACACACAGACATATACATATATACACATGTACATAATTCATACTGTCTGCCTTTATTTGTTCCCATCGCCACCCCGCCAAACATGGATTAGCAACCCCCTCCCCCATCAGGTGTGCGAGGTAGCGCTAGGAAAAGACACCAAAGGCCACATTCGTTCACACTCATTCTCTAGCTGTCATGTAATAATGCACCGAAACCACAGCTCCCTTTCCACATCCAGGCCCCACAGAACTTTCCATGGTTTACCCCAGACGCTTCACATACCCTGGTTCAATCCATTGACAGCACTTAGACCCCGGTATACAACATCGTTCCAATTCACTCTATTCCTTGCACGCCTTTCACCCTCCTGCATGTTCAGGCCCCGATCACTCAAAATCTTTTTCACTCCATCTTTCCACCTAAAATTTGGTCTCCCACTTCTCGTTCCCTCCACCTCTGACACATATATCCTCTTTGTCAATCTTTCCTCACTCATTCTCTCCATGTGACCAAACCATTTCAAAAAACCCTCTTCTGCTCTCTCAACCACACTCTTTTTATTTCCACACATCTCTCTTACCCTTACGTTACTTACTCGATCAAAACACACATTGTCCTCAAACACCTCATTTCCAGCACATCCACCCTCCTGCGCACAACTCTATCCATAGCCCACGCCTCGCAACCATACATCATTGTTGGAACCACTATTCCTTCAAACATACCCATTTTTGCTTTCCGAGATAATGTTCTCGACTTCCACACATTCTTCAATGCTCCCAGGATTTTCGCCCCCTCCCCCACCCTATGATTCACTTCCGCTTCCATGGTTCCATCCGCTGCCAAATCCACTCCCAGATATCTAAAACACTTTACTTCTTCCAGTTTTTCTCATTCAAACTTACCTCCCAATTGACTTGACCCTCAACCCTACTGTACCTAATAACCTTGCTCTTATTCACATTTACTCTTAACTTTCTTCTTTCACACACTTTACCAAACTCAGTCACCAGCTTCTGCAGTTTCTCACATGAATCAGCCACCAGCGCTGTATCATCAGCGAACAACAACTGACTCACTTCCCAAGCTCTCTCATCCACAACAGACTGCATACTTGCCCCTCTTTCCAAAACTCTTGCATTCACCTCCCGAACCACCCGATCCATAAACAAATTAAACAACCATGGAGACATCACACACCCCTGCCGCAAACCTACATTCACTGAGAACCAATCACTTTCCTCTCTTCCTACTCGTACACATGCCTTACATCCTCGATAAAAACTTTTCACTGCTTCTAACAACTTGCCTCCCACACCATATATTCTTAATACCTTCCACAGAGCATCTCTATCACTCTATCATATGCCTTCTCCAGATCCATTAATGCTACATACAAATCCATTTGCTTTTCTAAGTATTTCTCACATACATTCTTCAAAGCAAACACCTGATCCACACATCCTCTACCACTTCTGAAACCACACTGCTCTTCCCCAATCGGATGCTCTTTACATGCCTTCACCCTCTCAATCAATACCCTCCCATATAATTTACCAGGAATACTCAACAAACTTATACCTCTGTAATTTGAACACTCACTCTTATCCCCTTTGCCTTTGTTCAATGGCATTAAGCACGCATTCCGCCAATCCTCAGGCACCTCACCATGAGTCATACATACATCAAATAACCTTACCAACCAGTCAACAATACAGTCACCCCCTTTTTTAATAAATTCCACTGCAATACCATCCCAACCTGCTGCCTTGTCGGCTTTCATCTTCCGCAAAGCTTTTACTACATCTTCTCTGTTTACCAAATCATTTTCCCTAACGCTCTCACTTTGCACACCACCTCGACCAAAACACCCTATATCTGCCACTCTATCATCAAACACATTCAACAAACCTTCAAAATACTCACTCCATCTCTTTCTCACATCACCACTACTTGTTATCACCTCCCCATTTGCGCCCTTCACTGAAGTTCCCATTTGCTCCCTTGTCTTACCCACTTTATTTACCTCTTTCCAGAACATCTTTTTATTCTCCCTAAAATTTAATGATACTCTCTCACCCCAACTCTCATTTGCCCTCTTTTTCACCTCTTGCACCTTTCTCTTGACCTCCTGTCTCTTTCTTTTATACATCTCCCTCTCAATTGCATTTTTTCCCTGCAAAAATCGTCCAAATGCCTCTCTCTTCTCTTTCACTAATAATCTTACTTCTTCATCCCACCACTCACTACCCTTTTTAATCAACTCACCGCCCAATTTTCTCATGCCACAAGCATCTTTTGCGCAATCCATCACTGATTCCCTAAATACATCCCATTCCTCCCCCACTCCCCTTACTTCCATTGTTCTCACCTTTTTCCATTCTGTACTCAGTCTCTCCTGGTACTTCCTGACACAAGTCTCCTTCCCAAGCTCACTTACTCTCACCACCCTCTTCACCCCAACATTCACTCTTCTTTTCTGAAAACCCATACAAATCTTCACCTTAGCCTCCACAAGATAATGATCAGACATCCCTCCAGTTGCACCTCTCAGCACATTAACATGCAAAAGTCTCTCTTTCGCGCGCCTGTCAATTAACACGTAATCCAATAATGCTCTCTGGCCATCTCTCCTACTTCCATACGTATACTTATGTATATTTCGCTTTTAAAACCAGGTATTCCCAATCACCAGTCCTTTTTCAGCACATAAATCTACAAGCTCTTCACCATTTCCATTTACAACACTGAACACCCCATGTATACCAATTATTCCCTCCACTGCCACATTACTCACCTTTGCATTCAAATCACCCATCACTATAACCCTGTCTCGTTCATCAAAACCACTAACACACTCATTCAGCTGCTCCCAAAACACTTGCCTCTCATGATCTTTCTTCTCATGCCCAGGTACATATGCACCAATAATCACCCATCTCTCTCCATCAACTTTCAGTTTTACCCATAGTAATCGAGAATTTACTTTCTTACATTCTATCACATACTCCCACAACTCCTGTTTCAGGAGTACTGCTACTCCTTCCCTTGCTCTTGTCCTCTCACTAACCCCTGACTTTACTCCCAAGACATTCCCAAACCACTCTTTTCCTTTACCCTTTAGCTTCGTTTCACTCAGAGCCAAAACATCCAGGTTCCTTTCTTCAAACATACTACCTATCTCTCCTTTTTTCACATCTTGGTTACATCCACACACATTTAGACACCCCAATCTGAGCCTTCGAGGAGGATGAGCACTCCCCGCGTGACTTCTTCTTCTGTTTCCCATTTTAGAATGTTAAAAATACAAGGAGGGTAGGATTTCTCGCCCCCCGCTCCCGTCCCCTCTAGTCGCCTTCAACGACACAGAATATATATATATATATATATATATATATATATATATATATATATATATATATATATATATATATATATATATATATATATATATATATATATTTTCTTTTTTTTTTGCTTTGTTGTTGTCTCCCGCGTTTGCGAGGTAGCGCAAGGAAACAGACGAAAGAAATGGCCCAACCCCCCCCCCCCCCATACACATGTATATACATACACGTCCACAGACGCAAATATACATACCTACACAGCTTTCCATGGTTTACCCTAGACGCTTCACATGCCCTGATTCAATCCACTGACAGCACGTCAACCCCGGTATACCATATCGATCCAGTTCACTCTATTCCTTGTCCTCCTTTCACACTCCTGCATGTTCAGGCCCTGATCACACAAAATCTTTTTCACTCCATCTTTCCACCTCCAATTTGGTCTCCCACTTTTCCTCGTTCCCTCCACCTCCGACACATATATCCTCTTGGTCAATCTTTCCTCACTCATTCTCTCCATGTGCCCAAAGCATTTCAAAACACCCTCTTCTGCTCTCTCAACCACGCTCTTTTTATTTCCACACATCTCTCTTACCCTTACGTTACTTACTCGATCAAACCACACATTGTCCTTAAACATCTCATTTCCAGCACATCCACCGTCCTGCGCACAACTCTATCCATAGCCCACGCCTCGCAACCATACAACATTGTTGGAACCACTATTCCTTCAAACATACCCATTTTTGCTTTCCGAGATAATGTTCTCGACTTCCACACATTCTTCAAGGCTCCCAGGATTTTCGCCCCCTCCCCCACCCTATGATCCACTTCCGCTTCCATGGTTCCATCCGCTGCCAGATCCACTCCCAGATATCTAAAACACTTTACTTCCTCCAGTTTTTCTCCATTCAAACTTACCTCCCAATTGACTTGACCCTCAACCCTACTGTACCTAATAACCTTGCTCTTATTCACATTTACTCTTAACTTTCTTCTTTCACACACTTTACCAAAACTCAGTCACCAGCTTCTGCAGTTTCTCACATGAATCAGCCACCAGCGCTGTATCATCAGCGAACAACAACTGACTCACTTCCCAAGCTCTCTCATCCACAACAGACTTCATACTTGCCCCTCTTTCCAAAACTCTTGCATTCACCTCCCTAACCACCCCATCCATAAAGAAATTAAACAACCATGGAGACATCACACACCCCTGCCGCAAACCTACATTCACTGAGAACCAATCACTTTCCTCTCTTCCTACTCGTACACATGCCTTACATCCTCGATAAAAGCTTTTAACTGCTTCTAACAACTTGCCTCCCACATCATATATTCTCAATACCTTCCGCAGAGCATCTCTATCAACTCTATCATATGCCTTCTCCAGATCCATAAATGCTACATACAAATCCATTTGCTTTTCTAAGTATTTCTCACATACATTCTTCAAAGCAAACACCTGATCCACACATCCTTTACCACTTCTGAAACCACACTGCTCTTCCCCAATCTGATGTTCTGTACATGCCTTCACCCGCTCAATCAATACCCTCCCATATAATTTACCAGGAATACTCAGCAAACTTATACCTCTGTAAATTGAGCACTCACTCTTTTCCCCTTTGCCTTTGTACAATGGCACTATGCACGCATTCCGCCAATCCTCAGGCACCTCACCATGAGTCATACATACATTAAATAACCTTACCAACCAGTCAACAATACAGTCACCCCCTTTTTTAATAAATTCCACTGCAATACCATCCCAACCTGCTGCCTTGCCGGCTTTCATCTTCCGCAAAGCTTTTACTACCTCTTCTTTGTTTACCAAATCATTTTCCCTAACCCTCTCACTTTGCACACCACCTCGACCAAAACACCCTATATCTGCCACTCTATCATCAAACACATTCAACAAACCTTCAAAATACTCTCTCCATCTCCTTCTCACATCACCACTACTTGTTATCACCTCCCCATTTACGCCCTTCACTGAAGTTCCCATTTGCTCCCTTGTCTTACGCACTTTATTTACCTCCTTCCAGAACATCTTTTTATCCTCCCTAAAATTTAATGATACTCTCTCACCCCAACTCTCATTTGCCCTCTTTTTCACCTCTTGCACCTTTCTCTTGACCTCCTGTCTCTTTCTTTTATACATCTCCCACTCAACTGCATTTTTTCCCTGCAAAAATTGTCCAAATGCCTCTCTCTTCTCTTTCACTAATAATCTTACTTCTTCATCCCACCACTCACTACCCTTTCTAATCAACCCACCTCCCACTCTTCTCATGCCACAAGCATCTTTGGCGCAATCCATCACTGATTCCCTAAATACATCCCATTCCTCCCCCACTCCCTTTACTTCCATTGTTCTCACCTTTTTCCATTCTGTACTCAGTCTCTCCTGGTACTTCCTCACACAAGTCTCCTTCCCAAGCTCACTTACTCTCACCACCCTCTTCACCCCAACATTCACTCTTCTTTTCTGAAAACCCAAACAAATCTTCACCTTAGCCTCACAAGATAATGATCAGACATCCCTCCAGTTGCACCTCTCAGCACATTAACATCCAAAAGTCTCTCTTTCGCGCGCATGTCAATTAACACGTAATCCAATAACGCTCTCTGGCCATCTCTCCTACTTACATAAGTATACTTCTGTATATCTCGCTTTTTAAACCAGGTATTCCCAATCACCAGTCCTTTTTCAGCACATAAATCTACAAGCTCTTCACCATTTCTATTTACAACACTGAACACCCCATGTATACCAATTATTCCCTCCACTGCCACATTACTCACCTTTGCATTCAAATCACCCATCACTATAACCCTGTCTCGTACATTAAAACCACTAACGCACTCATTTAGCTGCCCCAAAACACTTGCCTCTCATGATCTTTCTTCTCATGCCCAGGTGCATATGCACCAATAATCACCCATCTCTCTCCATCAACTTTCAGTTTTACCCATATTAATCGAGAATTTACTTTCTTACATTCTATCACATACTCCCAGAACTCCTGTTTCAGGAGTACTGCTACTCCTTCCCTTGCTCTTGTCCTCTCACTAACCCCTGACTTTACTCCCAAGACATTCCCAAACCACTCTTCCCCTTTACCCTCTAGCTTCGTTTCACTCAGAGCCAAAACATCCAGGTTCCTTTCTTCAAACATACTACCTATCTCTCCTTTTTTCACATCTTGGTTACATCCACACACATTTAGACACCCCAGTCTGAGCCTTCGAGGAGGATGAGCACTCCCCGCGTGACTCCTTCTTCTGTTTCCCATTTTAGAAAGTTAAAAAATACAAGGAGGGGAGGGTTTCATATATATATATATATATATATATATATATATATATATATATATATATATATATATATATATATCCCTGGGGTTAGGGGAGAAGGAATACTTCCCACGTATTCCCTGCGTGTCGTAGAAGGCGAGTAAAAGGGAAGGCAGCGGGAGGCTGGAAATCCTCCCCTCATTTTTTTTTTTTTTTTCCAAAAGAAGAAACAGAGAAAGGGGCTAGGTTAGGATATTCCTTCAAAGGCCCAGTCCTCATCCTCTGTTCTTAACGCTACCTCGCTAATGCGGGAAATGGCGATTAGTATAAAAATATATATATATATATATATATATATATATATATATATATATATATATATATATATATATATTTTGGGAATCAGTGATGGATTGCGCAAAAGATGCTTGTGGCATGAGAAGAGTGGGAGATGGGTTGATTAGAAAGGGTAGTGAGTGGTGGGATGAAGAAGTAAGAGTATTAGTGAAAGAGAAGAGAGAGGCATTTGGACGATTTTTGCAGGGAAAAAATGCAATTGAGTGGGAGATGTATAAAAGAAAGAGACAGGAGGTCAAGAGAAAGGTGCAAGAGGTGAAAAAAAGGGCAAATGAGAGTTGAGGTGAGAGAGTATCATTAAATTTTAGGGAGAATAAAAAGATGTTCTGGAAGGAGGTAAATAAAGTGGGTAAGACAAGGGAGCAAATGGGAACTTCAGTGAAGGGCGCAAATGGGGAGGTGATAACAAGTAGTGGTGATGTGAGAAGGAGATGGAGTGAGTATTTTGAAGGTTTGTTGAATGTGTTTGATGATAGAGTGGCAGATATAGGGTGTTTTGGTCGAGGTGGTGTGCAAAGTGAGAGGGTTAGGGAAAATGATTTGGTAAACAGAGAAGAGGTAGTAAAAGCTTTGCGGAAGATGAAAGCCAGCAAGGCAGCAGGTTTGGATGGTATTACAGTGGAATTCATTAAAAAAGGTGGTGACTGTATTATTGACTGGTTGGTAAGGATTATTTAATGTATGTATGACTCATGGTGAGGTGCCTGAGGATTGGCGGAATGCGTTCATAGTGCCGTTGTACAAATGCAAAGGGGATAAGAGTGAGTGCTCAGATTACAGAGGTATAAGTTTGTTGAGTATTCCTGGTAAATTATATGGGAGGGTATTGATTGAGAGGGTGAAGGCATGTACAGAGCATCAGATTGGGGAAGAGCAGTGTGGTTTCAGAAGTGGTAGAGGATGTGTGGATCAGGTGTTTGCTTTGAAGAATGTATGTGAGAAATACTTAGAAAAGCAAATGGATTTGTATGTAGCATTTATGGATCTGGAGAAGGCATATGATAGAGTTGATAGAGATGCTCTGTGGAAGGTATTAAGAATATATGGTGTGGTAGGCAAGTTGTTAGAAGCAGTGAAAAGTTTTTATCGAGGATGTAAGGCATGTGTACGTGTAGGAAGAGAGGAAAGTGATTGGTTCTCAGTGAATGTAGGTTTGCGGCAGGGGTGTGTGATGTCTCCATTGTTGTTTAATTTGTTTATGGATGGGGTTGTTAGGGAGGTGAATGCAAGGGTTTTGAAAGAGGGGCAAGTATGAAGACTGTTGGGGATGAGAGAGCTTAGGAAGTGAGTCAGTTGTTGTTCGCTGATGATACAGCGCTGGTGGCTGATTCATGTGAGAAACTGCAGAAGCTGGTGACTGAGTTTGGTAAAGTGTGTGAAAGAAGAAAGTTAAGAGTAAATGTGAATAGGAGCAAGGTTATTAGGTACAGTAGGGTTGAGGGTCAAGTCAATTGGGAGGTGAGTTTGAATGGAGAAAAACTGGAGGAAGTAAAGTGTTTTAGATATATGGGAGTGGATCTGGCAGCGGATGGAACCATGGAAGCGGAAGTGGATCATAGGGTGGGGGAGGGGGCGAAAATTCTGTGAGCCTTGAAGAATGTGTGGAAGTCGAGAACATTATCTCGGAAAGCAAAAATGGGTATGTTTGAAGGAATAGTGGTTCCAACAATGTTGTATGGTTGCGAGGCGTGGGCTATGGATAGAGTGGTGCGCAGGAGGATGGATGTGCTGGATATGAGATGTTTGAGGACAATGTGTGGTGTGAGGTGGTTTGATCGAGTAAGTAACGTAAGGGTAAGAGAGATGTGTGGAAATAAAAAGAGCGTGGTTGAGAGAGCAGAAGAGGGTGTTTTGAAATGGTTTGGGCACATGGAGAGAATGAGTGAGGAAAGGTTGACCAAGAGGATATATGTGCCGGAGGTGGAGGGAACGAGGAGAAGAGGGAGACCAAATTGGAGGTGGAAAGATGGAGTGAAAAAGATTTTGTGTGATCGGGGCCTGAACATGCAGGAGGGTGAAAGGAGGGCAAGGAATAGAGTGAATTGGAGCGATGTGGTATACCGGGGTTGACGTGCTGTCAGTGGATTGAATCAGGGCATGTGAAGCGTCTGGGGTAAAGCATGGAAAGCTGTGTAGGTATGTATATTTGCGTGTGTGGACGTATGTATATACATGTGTATGGGGGGGGGTTGGGCCATTTCTTTCGTCTGTTTCCTTGCGCTACCTCGCAAACGCGGGAGACAGCGACAAAGTATAATAAAAAATAATAATAAAATATATATATATATATATATATATATATATATATATATATATATATATATATATATATATATATATATACATATATATATATATATATATATATATATATATATATATATACATACATACTCGTTGATGAGGGTGACAGGTCATGGATTTATGCCATCGCGAGTAATGAAGTGATATTTTCCCAGCTAGTGAGGAAATACCCAGTCAGACGCAGGTAAATCTGTGCTTCAGGAGAACAACCTGTAATATATTCTATATTTCTTTTATGTTATGATTAGATCAAGCAAATTCAGAACTTGAGTGCGAGTGAGGTGGGTGCAGCCAACGCTCCTCATGTAGCAGAAGAAGTGGAAGCAGTTGTGCAGGGGGTCAGGTCAATGACTGACCCAATATTGTTGCCTCAACTTCAGCAGACGATTACAACTGCCTTTCAGAAAATAGTTGCTGATGGAATTCTTGACACTTCTTCTTTAGAAGGTACGCTGATGTTCTGTTGTTCATGACATGTATAAACTGATGTTATATTGTTCATGACATGTATAGTTCTGTTGTTCATGATATGTATAAACTGATGAGTTTTCTCCAAAACAAACACGAATTTAGACTAAGAATGAATAATTGATTTGTTTATTTTGATTAGTTGTCGAGAGTTTGGCTTCAAGCAGTGATCCAGTGTACGACCTACGGTGGGATGCCACCTCGTCTTCATGGTTCACCTGGCAATGTATGAGTGATAATGGCAACTCAGATGAAACCAGCACAGAGGGATCTCATGTTCTCCCCACAACCGATATGCAAAGATTGACTTGGTTTCTTCGGAAGATGATGCTTGTAAGTAACACTTTCTTCACATATATAATGTTCCAATGTGGTTAAGACATACTACATCACCCTAGTTTGTATAATTTATATAGACATATGTGTGTATTTCATCTCAACTCCAGCCATTATGTTTCACTTGTATGTCACAGATGTATGTCTCTTGTTTTTATTGCGCCTCTTCTTTTTACATTTCTTTGTAAGTCAGTTTCTGTGAGTCTGGATTAGGATAGATTTTCCAAAAGGATCGAACATGATGTAGCGAAGTTGAATCCTTCTTAACCTATTTTCTTTTGATTCTTCATAACAGACCTGACAACCTTCCTGCGTCTCCTGTTGTGGTTATATGATTGAACAACTGGTCATGTTTGGTACAATCATAACACGTAATCTAGCTTTAGAATCCCATTTCATTCAGAAAACTAATTTTGTCTATGAGAACTGTAAGTCTTGATCAAGTAACATTAAGGATAGTAGCTCTTGCCTTCACAATAAGGTTGTAGATCCACAACTTTGACAGAGTTCTCTCCGGTCGACCCACCTTATCAGCTCAACTAATATGACTTTAATGATTGTGTCAGTTTTTCTACGTTGAACATCATAGGTTCTCCTTCCTTGTAAGCACAATACTTTGCTCGCAGGAGCAGGTTTCTTACATCCTTTTGCCATTGCTAAATCCTCACAGTGTTAAGTGTTACATAGTAATTTGTAATCATTAGTAATTCCAGTTTTAACTCTCCTCGTTCAGGTGTCCTCTCTCTCTACTGCTAACCTCTGAGTTATTAATATTTTCCAGCTACAATTACAACACGCTCCATAACTACAACTACAACTATAACAGTCTGCTGTAACCCTTAAACTCCCATCCCTCAAGAAATATCCTGACTCCAACTAAAACCTTGGTGGGATTTATTAGCTTTTTGAATTCTGGGCTAACGTTTTGTAAGCACTTTCTTGTGGGTTAAAACTGGGGATTCGCGAAGAAATAAATCGTAGCTTCTGAGAGTCGAGTGTAGTCACGATACGTGTGTAGCTCACTCACTGGCAGAAGCTGGATATTGTCTGGTGAGTAATGAAAGCTATGATTCTTTTCTTATTTTCGTCTAGGTGAACTACAGCAATAGATATCTAAGCTAATACTTTCTTATGATTATAATTTTACACAAACAACCTGAATTATTTGTTATAAAGTTATGAAGTTGTGGTAATCAATGCAAATGACATGTTGTGTCTATTTTCCTTATCGATAAATTCTTCAAATCTTATCACATCACAAAGTTGCACTTTACTGATTCCCTGAAGGTAGTGAGGCATGTCCACCTTATCTTACTCAACATTTCTGTTCCACGAGTCTTTCCATCCGTATGAGGCTCCTGCAGCTCTCAGGAAGTGGGTCACGTCCACCATAGGTAATGAAATGTTTTGGTGTGTGTGCATCTAATGCGCAGAAAATGCAGGGTCATTGAGTAGTACGTAGTGGTGTTCTGTTTATGGTAATTGCATCGTGAGTATAAAGAGTTTTGGGATATATTGAAACAATATAGTGTTGTAGTGATGTATGATGGCCAGAGCACAAGCCACAGAATGTGTCTTGTGTTTGTCTGTGGAGAGCAGTTTCTCATGGTTGAACCTTAAGACTGCGGTGAGAGATGCTGTGGAAATGTTGTTTGCTAGGATGGGTGGCGGGAGATCTGTGAAGAGACGTTAGCCAAGTGTCGGGCATGTTAGTCATAGAATGGGTAGGATGAGAAGGTTCTAGTACTGTTATATAGAACTGAATGCAAAGCATGTTAAGGTGGGACTGTACTGGGAGGAACTTTGTTTCAATGTGAAGGTGTTGAGTGTTTGTGGTTGCTAGGCAGCCAGTGATTATTCTGAGTGCACTATTTTGTGCAATTTGGAGCTTTGTTATATCTGCTTTTGAGAGGTTGGATGACTGGGCAGATGGGACATCTTAAAGTAGAGCGGACGAATTATATGTATAAGATGCTGAGGGATTCTTTTTCTTGTCCAAATCTGTTGCCAGTTAGTGTTCTGATGGCATTTAGTTTGCATGTTGCTTTTGCTTTTGTGTTGATGTTATTGGTGTGAGGAGTGAATGTTGTATGTGTCGTATATGACGTCTAGATTGGTTAGTGTTTTGTTCAGGGGAGTGACTGTCTATTCATGATGACTGGAGGATGTGAGATGGATTCATATCTTTCAGAAATTAATACACTGATTGATGATTTCTTTGGAGATGCAGGCATTCTCTTCTGGGCGAGACGTTATTCTAATTGCACAATGTAGTGTTCATGTATGAAGTTGCTACTGCGGTGTCAGATGTGATTGTGAGGTCGTCTGTACATGAAAGGACCTTCATGTTGAGGTTTGCCTGAGGTAATGGGAGTTCGTGTATGAAGAGGTTGAAGAAAACTGGAGAAAGAACTTCTCCTTGGGAACTCCACTGCAGAGTTTAAGTGCGACTGGCAATCCAATTAGCCAACCACTTTTGTTTCCTTATTCTTGAGGCTGATGTCAAGTATTTGTCGCGTAAAGATGTGTAATGGTAGTGTCAAATGCTTTATTAATGTCTATAGTCACTATTGCTATGCAGTGAGAGGGCTGGGGTTGGGTGGATCCATTTTGGTTGTATTGTCTGAGCTTAGTGTGGTAGAGAGGTTGGTTGTATTGTCTGAGCTTAGTGTGGTAGAGAGGTTGGTTGTATTGTGTGAGCTTAGTGTGGTAGAGAGGTTGGTTGTATTGTCTGAGCTTAGTGTGGTAGAGAGGTTGGTTGTATTGTGTGAGGTTAGTGTGGTAGAGAGGTTGGTTGTATTGTGTGAGCTTAGTGTGGTAGAGAGGTTGGTTGTATTGTCTGAGCTTAGTGTGGTAGAGAGGTTGGTTGTATTGTGTGAGCTTAGTGTGGTAGAGAGGTTGGTTGTATTGTCTGAGCTTAGTGTGGTAGAGAGGTTGGATCTGAAGCTGTGCTTTGTTTGTGACAGTGGGATGATTGCTATGATTCTGTTCTAGATAATTTTTTCACATAGTCTCGACACAGAGAATACAAGAGATATAGGGGGGGGGGGGTAGGAGAAGGGGGAGTTTGGTGGTTTAGTTGGTTTAACGTTTGCTGTTATCTTGGCAGATACTAGTGATTTTGTTGTGAAGTCAGGAGTTGATGATAACATCTGTAAGTGCTGGAATTATATATGACTTATACAAATATATACGAAATATCAATATGTTGTCAAATCCTGTAGCACGATTGCTGCTTCAGGATTCAATTGATTATATTCTATCTGGGAAAGTGAAGAGTGACTGGGCAGTCTTTTATGGGTGCATTTCATGAGTATTTTTCGTAAATTTACTTTTCATATATTAAACAAACTTGTTCATCTGTAGTTCAAACACTCACCTTTGTCCTCCTTACTTCATACACTGGAACTATATATATGCATTCAGCCAATCCTTCAACACCTCAAGAAATTCTGCGTTGTGATTGGGAACACACAACTGGTCAGCTATGATCACAGCTGACCAGTTTCCGACTACAAAGCTAGGGGACTGGGGTTCGGGTCCTTCATGTTGAAGAACATTATGTGCTTTGTGAATATTTATATTTATATATGTATTTTATTTTATATTCATTTATTATACCTTGTCGCTGTCTCCCGAGTTAGCGAGGTAGCGCAAGGAAACAGACGAAACAATGGCCCAACCAACCCACATACATATGTATATACATACACGTCAAAACACAGCACATATACATACCTATACATCTCACCGTATACATATGTATACACACACAGACATATACATATGTACACATGTACATGATTCATACTGTCTGCCCTTATTCATTCCCGTCGCCGCCCCGCCACACATGAAATGACGACCCCCTCCCCCCACATGTGTGCGAGATAGCGCTAGGAAAAGACAACAAAGGCCACATTTGTCCACACTCAGTCTCTAGCTGTCATGTATAATACACAAAAACCACAACTCCCTTTCCACATCCAGGCCCCAGAAAACTTTCCATGGTTTACTCAAGACGCTTCACATGCCCTGGTTCGATTCACTGACAGCACGTTGACTCCGGTATACCACATCATTCCAATTCACTCTATTCCTTGCACGCCTTTCACCCTCCTGCATGCTCAGGAGGCCCCAATCACTCAAAATCTTTTTCACTCCATCTTTCCACCTCCAATTTGGTCTCCCACTTCTCCTCTTTCCCCTCCACCTCCGAAACATAAATCTTCTTTGTCAATCTTTCCTCACTCATTCTCTCCATGTGACCAAACTATTTCAAAACACCCTCTTCTGCTCTCTCATCTACACTCTTTTTGTTACCACACATCTCTCTTTCCCTTTCACTACTTACTCGATCAAACCACCTCACACCACACATTGTCCTCAAACATCTCATTTCCAGCACATCCACCCTCCTCCGCACAACTCTATCTACAGCGCACGCCTCGCAGCCATATCACATTGTTGGACCAACTATTCCTTCAAACACACCAATTTTTACTTTCTAAGATAATGTTGTCGACTTCCACACATTCTTCAATGCTCCCAGAACTTTCGCCCCCTCCCCTACCTTATGATTCCATTCCGCTTCCATGGTTCCATCCGCTGGCAAATCCCCTCCCAGATATCTAAAACACTTCACTTCCTCCAGTTTTTCTCCATTAAAACTTACCACCCAATTGACTTATCCCTCAAGCCTACTGTACTCAATAACCTTGCTCTTATTCACATTTACTCTCAGCTTTCTTCTTTCATACACTGTACCAAACTCAGTCACCAGTTTCTGCGGAATCTCACCCAAATCAGCAACCAGCGCTGCATCATCAGCGAACAACAACTGACTCACTTCCCAAGCTCTCTCATCCACAACAGACTGGATACTTGCCCCTCTTCCCAAAGCTCTTGCATTCACCTCCCTAACAACCCCATCCATAAACAAATTAAAATACCATGGAGACATCACGCGCCCCTGCCGCAAACCTACATTCACTGTCAAGCAATCACTTTCCTCTCTTCCTACACGTAAATATAACTTACATTCTCGATAAAAACTTTTCACCGCTTCTAACAACTTCCCTCCCACACCATATATTCTTAATACCTTTCACACATCTCTATCAACTCTATCATATGCCTTCTCCAGATCCATAAATGCTGCATACAAATCCACTTGCTTTTCTGAGTATTTCTCACATACATTTTTCAAAGCAAACACCTGATCCACACATCCTCTGCCACTTCTGAAACCACACTGCTCTTCCCCAATCTGATGCTCTGTACATGCCTTCACCCTCTCAATCAATACCCTACCATATAATTTCCCAGGAATATTCAACAAACTTATACCTCTGTAATTTGAGCACTCACTCTTATCCCCTTTGCCTTTGTACAATGGCACTATGCAAGCATTCCGCCAATCCTCAGGCACCTCACCATGAGTCATACATACATTAAATAACCTTACTAACCAGTCAACAATACAGTCACCTCTTTTTTTAATAAATTCCACTGCAATACCATCCAAACCCGCTGCCTTACCGGCTTTCATCTTCCGCAAAGCTTTTACTACCTCTTCTCTGTTTACCTAATCATTCTCCCGAACCCTCTCACTTTGCACACCACCTCGACCAAAACACCCTATATCTGCCACTCTATTATCAAACACATTCAACAGACCTTCAAAATACTCACTCCATCTCCTTCTCACATCGCCACTACTTGTTATCACCTCCCCATTAGCCCACTTCACTGATGTTTCCATTTGGTCCTTTGTCTTACGCACTTTACTAACCTCCTTCCAAACATCGTTCTATTCTCCATAAAATTTAATGGTGCTCTTGCACCCCAACACCCATTTGCCCTCTTTATCGCCTCTTGCACATTTTTCTTGACCTCCTGCCTCTTCCTTTAATACATCTCTCAGTTATTTGCATTATTTCCTTGCAAAAATCGTCCAAATGCCTCTCTCTTCTCTTTCAATAATAATCTAACTTCTTCATTCCACTACTCACTACCCTTTCTAATCTGCCCACCTCCCACGCTTCTCATGCCACAAGTATCTATTGCACAAGCCATCACTGCTTCCCTAAATACATCCCATTCCTCCCCCACTCCTCTTACGTCCTTTGTTCTCACCTTTTTCCATTCTGTACTCTGTCTCTCCTGTTACTTCCTCACACAAGTCTCCTTCCCAAGCTCACTTACTGTCACCACTCTCTTCACCCCAACATTCTCTCTTCTTTTCTGAAAACCTCTAAAAATCTTCACCTTCGCCTTCACAAGATAATGATCAGACTTCCCTCCAGTTGCACCTCTCAGCACATTAACATCCAAAAGTCTCTCTTTCGCGCGCCTATCAATTAACACATAATCCAATAACGCTTTCTGGCCATCTCTCCTACTTACATACGTATACTTATGTATATCTTTCTTTTCAAACCAGGTATTCCCAATCACCAATCCTTTTTCAGTACATGTATACCAATTATTCCCTCAACTACCACATTCCTCACCTTTGCTTTCAAATCACCCATCACTATAACTCGGTCGCTTGCATCAAAACTACTAACACAATCACTCAGCTGCTCCAAAACACTTGTCTCTCATGATCTTTCTTCTCATGCCCAGGTGCATATTCCCCAATAATAACCCATCTCTCTCCATCAACTTTCAGTTTTACCCATATCAATCTAGAGTTTACTTTCTTACACTCTATCGCATACTCCTACCACTCCCGTTTCAAGAGTAGTGCTACTCCTTCCCTTGTTCTTGTCCTCTCACTAGCCCTTGACTTTACTCCCAAGACATTCCCAAAACCCTCTTCCACTTTACCCTTTAGCTTCGTTTCACCCAGAGCCAAAACATCCAGGTTCCTTTCCTCAAACAAAGTACCTGTCTCTCCTTTTTTCTCATTTTGGTTACATCCACACACATTTAGACACCCGAATTTGAGCCTTCGAGGAGGATGAGCACTCCCCGCAAGAGGTGAAAAAGAGGGCAAATGAGAGTTGGGGTGAGAGAGTATCATTAAATCTTAGGGAGAATAAAAAGATGTTTTGGAAGGAGGTAAATAAAGTGCGTAAGACAAGGAAACAAATGGGAACATCAGTGAAAGGGGCTAATGGGGAGGTGATAACAAGTAGTGGTGATGTGAGAAGGAGATGGAGTGAGTATTTTGAAGGTTTGTTGAATGTGTTTGATAATAGAGTGGCAGATATAGGGAGTTTTAGTCGAGGTGGTGTGCAAATTGAGAGGATTAGAGAGAATGTTTGGTAAACAGAGAAGAGGTAGTAAAAGCTTTGCGGAAGATGAAAGCCGGCAAGGCAGGGGATTATGATGGTATTGCAGTGGAATTTATAAAAAAAAGAAAAATGGGGTGACTGTATTGTTAACTGGTTGGTAAGGATATTCAATGCACGTATGACTCATGGTGAGGTACCTGAGGATTGGCGGAATGCCTGCATAGTGCCATTGTACAAAGGCAAAGGGGATAAGACTGAGTGCTCAAATTACAGAGGTATAAGTTTGTTGAGTATTCCTGGTAAATTATATGGGAGGGTATTGATTAAGAGGGTGAAGGCATAGGCAGAGTATCAGACTGGGGAAGAGCAGTGTGGTTTCAGAAGTGGTAGAGGATGTGTGGATCAGGTGTTTGCTTTGAAAAATGTATGTGAGAAATCCTTAGAAAAGCAAATGGATTTGTATGTAGCATTTATGGATCTGGAGAAGGCATACGATAGAGTTGATAGAGATGCTTTGTGGAAGGTATTAAGAATATATAGTATGGGAGGTAAGTTGCTAGAAGCAGTGAAAAGTTTTTATCGAGGATGTAAGGCATGTGTACGTGTAGGAAGAGAGGAAAGTGATTGGTCCTCGGTGAATGTTAGTTTACGGCAGGGGTGTGTGATGTCTCCATGGTTGTTTATCTTTTTTATGGATTGGGTTGTTAGAGAGGTAAATGCAAGAGTGTTGGAAAGAGGGGCAAGTATGCAGTATGTTGTGGATGAGAGAGCTTGGGAAGTGAGTCCGTTGTTGTTCGCTGATGATACATCGCTGGTGGATGATTCTAGTGAGAAACTGCAGAAGCTGGTGACTGGGTTTGGTACAGTGTGTGAAAGAAGAAAGCTGAGAGTAAATGTGAATAAGAGCAAGGTTATTAGGTACAGTAGGGTTGAGGGGCAAGTCAATTGGGAGGTAAGTTAACACGTTAAGAAAAGACAAGGATATACATATTTCTAAAGCAGAGAAGACTAACACTGTTGTGATTTTAGACAAAAGTAACTATCAATCTAAAATGAATGATCATTTACATGATGACAAAACTTATTCTAAAGTCAGTAGTAATCCCTTAGAAGCAGTTAATTCCCATTTCAATAAAGAAATGAAGCTGTTGTTGAAAGGTAATAGTTCTCTTATCAAAAGTTTGCCATCTTTGTTCCCTTCATTGCCATATATGTATGGACATATGAAAACACATAAACAGAATTTTCTAGCAAGACCTATAGTGACTTTAGTAAGCTCCATCACATATAAATTGTCAAAATGGTTAGTTTCTTTATTAAGCCCTTTAGTTGGTAAGATATCAAATTCTAATATCGTGAACAATGTAGATTTAGTCAACAAGCTAAACAATATCAATGCTATTTTCTATATCAAAACAGTTAGCTTTGATATTTCCTCACTTATCACAAAAGTTCTGGGTGATGACCTTTTAGAATATTTATTTGATATCTTGGATGATATACATTTACCTGTTTCAGAGTCTGTTTTCATAGAACTGATAAAATTGTGTATAGAAAACTGTGTATTTCAATTCAGTGGAGATTATCATGCTCAAAAATTTGATATGGCATTGGGTAACCCTCTTTCACCTGCACTAAGTAATTTCTATATTGAATTATTGAAACAAATTTATTAAAGGATGTCTTACCTTCTTATGCAATTTGGTTTAGGTATGTGGATGATGTTCTTTGTGTTTGGCCAACAAATGAAAATTTACAAATATTTCTCCCCTTACTTCACAATTTAGTACCTTCCATCAAATTTGCTGTAGAAAATGAAAATAGTGGTATGTTACCATTTTTAGATTGCATGATCCATAGGCAAGGAAACAGGTTTAGCATATACAGAAAACCTACCAATGGATGGTCATATATCCATTATTACTCATCTCAACATGACAGAGTTAAATTATCATCATTTCAGTCTATGTTCCTTAGGGCATTACGTATTTGCAGTCCAGAGTATATTGATGATGAGTTTGAGAAGATATATTCTATTGGATCTAAGTTAAAGTACCCTAGATCTCTCATTGATGAATCCCTTAAGTTAGCAAAAAAATCATTTTATAGAGTTGAGCCCAAACCTCGCATTGACACCAAGAATCTTTTAGTTCTCCCTTTTAATACTAATTTTATTTTACTTCCCATGTTGCTTAAATCCTTTAATGTAAGTGTCGCCTTCAGCAACATTGATACTATAAGGAATATCTTAATCAAGAATTCACCAGAAAATTCTCCTTGGTGCACGTATAAAGTGCCATGTGGACATTGTGATAGATTTTATGTTGGGCAGACAAGTAAGGATCTTTCTGTTAGACTTAAGCAATATAAATATAGTATAAGAACGGGACAAGAACCAAATGACTTGTTTAATCACATTAAAAAGTATGATCATTGTATTGACTGTAGTAATGCCATCTCAGTTATTGACTCTAACTCTATTATCACGAGAAATATCATTGAATCTTCTATTATTAAGTACACAAAGAATTATAATCTTAATATTAGTGATGGCCCATACAAATTAGATAACTTTATTGTTGATAAAATTTGTAAAATGATAAGTTTATGAACGCTCATTGCCTGTCTTGTACAATCGCATGTTTACCAAATGGCGTCCTAGCTTCGTCTCTTCGATGTATATCAATTGACTAACATATCTCTCTTGTGTGTCCCCTGATGATGTGATTATCACACGAAAGTGCACTTGGGAACTTATCTATATATATATATATATATATATATATATATATATATATATATATATATATATATATATATATATTGAAAAGGATCACAATTTTGCGCGTGATCAAGATATTCCTGAGTCCACGGGGAAAGTGAAACACGAAAAGTGCACTTTCGTGTAATAATCACATCATCAGGGGAGACACAAGAGAGAAATATAACAGTAAGTTGATATACATCGAAGAGACGAAGCTAGGACGCCATTTGGTAAACATGTGATTGTCCAAAACATACAACGAGCGTTCATAAACTTATCATTTTACAAATCTTATCAACAGTAAAGTTATCTAATTTGTATAGACCATCACTAATATTAAGATTATAATTCTTTGTGTAGTTGATAATAGAAGATTCATTGATATTTCTCTTGGTAATAGAGTTAAAGTTAATAACTGAGATGGCATTACTCCAGTCAATACAATGATCATAGTTTTCAACATGATTAAACAAGGCATTTGACACTTGTCCCGTTCTTATACTATATTTATGTTGCTTAAGTCTAACAGAAAGATCCTTACCAGTCTGACCAACATAAAATTTATCACAGTTTCCACAAGGCACTTTATAGATGCAAGCAAGAGAATTTTCTGGTGAATTCCTGATTAAGATATTCTTTATAGTATTACTGTTGTTAAAGGCAACATTTACATTAAAGGATTTAAGCAACATGGGAAGCAAAGTGAAATTATTATTAAAAGGGAGAACTAAAAGATTCTTGGTGTCAATGGGAGGTTTGGGCTCAACTCTATAGAATGATTTCTTTGCTAACTTAAGGGATTTATCAATGAAAGATCTAGGGTACTTTAACTTAGATCCAATAGAATATATCTTCTCAAACTAATCATCAATAAACTCTGGACTGCAAATACGTAATGACCTTAGGAACATAGATTCAAATGATGATAATTTAACTCTGTCATGTTGAGATGAGTAATAATGGATATATGAGCATACATTGGTGGGTTTTCTGTATATGCTAAACTTAAACTTGTTTCCTTGTCTGTGGATCATGCAATCTAAAAATGAAAACATACCATTATTTTCATTTTCTACAGTAAATTTGATGGAAGGTACTAAATTGTTAAGTAAGGCGAGAAATATTTGTAAATTTTCATTTGTTGGCCAAACACAAAGAACATCATCTACATACCTAAACCAAATTGCATTAGAAGGTAAGATATCCTTTAGTAATTTTGTTTCAAAAAATTCCATATAAAGATTACTTAGTACAGGTGAAAGAGGGTTACCCATTGCCATACCAAATTTTTGAGCATAATAATCTCCATTGAATTGAAATAAACAGTCTTTTATACATAATTTTATCAGTTCAATGAAATTAGACTTTGAAACAGGTAAATGAATATCATCCGAGACATCAAATAAATATTCTAAAAGGTCATCAACTGGAACTTTAGTAAACAGTGAGGAAACATCAAAGCTAATTAGTTTGAAGTTTTCGTGTTTCATTTTCCCGTGGCCTCATAGGAATATACATATATATATATATATATATATATATATATATATATATATATATATATATATATATAGATATATATATATATATATATATATATATATATATATATATATATATATATATATATATATACATATATATATATATATATATATATATATATATATATATATATATATATATATATATATATATATATATATATATATACACAATGTGCACACACACACGCCCACACACGCAAATATACATACCTATACATCTTAATGTACACATATATATACAAACACAGACACATACATATATACCCATGCACACAATTCACACTGTCTGCCTTTATTCATTCCCATCGCCACCTCGCCACACATGGAATACCATCCCCCTCCTCCCTCATGTGTGCGGGGTAGCGCTAGGAAACGACAACAAAGGCCCCATTCGTTCACACTCGGTCTCTAGCTGTCATGCAATAATGCCCGAAACCACAGCTCCCTTTCCACATCCAGCCCCACACAACTTTCCATGGTTTACACCAGACGCTTCACATGCCCTGATTCAATCCACTGACAGCACGTCAACCCCGGTATACCACATCGATCCAATTCACTCTATTCCTTGCCCTCCTTTCACCCTCCTGCATGTTCAGGGTCCGATCACTCAAAATCTTTTTCACTCCATCTTTCCACCTCCAATTTGGTCTCCCACTTCTCCTCGTTCCCTTCACCTCCGACAAATATATCCTCTTGGTCAATCTTTCCTCACTCATTCTCTCCATGTGCCCAAACCATTTCAAAACACCGTCTTCTGCTCTCTGAACCACGCTCTTTTTATTTCCACACGTCTCTCTTACAGAGATGTACAGAGCATCAGATTGGGGAAGAGCAGTGTGGTTTCAGAAGTGGTAGAGGATGTGTGGATCAGGTGTTTGCTTTGAAGAATGTATGCGAGAAATACTTAGAAAAACAAATGGATTTGTATGTAGCATTTATGGATCTGGTGAAGGCATATGATAGAGTTAATAGAGATGCTCTATGGAAGGTTTTAAGAATATATGGTGTGGGAGGCAAGTTTTTAGAAGCAGTGAAAAGTTTTTATCGAGGATGTAAGGCATGTGTACGTGTAGGAAGAGAGGAAAGTGATTGGTTCTCAGTGAATGTAGGTTTGCGGCAGGGATGTGTGATGTCTCCATGGTTGTTTAATTTGTTTATGGATGGGGTTGTTAGGGAGGTGAATGCAAGAGTTTTGGAAAGAGGGGCAAGTATGCAGTCTGTTGTGGATGAGAGAGCTTGGGAAGTGAGTCAGTTGTTCGCTGATGATACAGCGCTGGTGGCTGATTCATGTAAGAAACTGCAGAAACTGGTGACTGAGTTTGGTAAAGTGTGTGAAAGAAGAAAGTTAAGAGTAAAAGTGAATAAGAGCAAGGTTATTAGGTACAGTAGGGTTGAGGGTCAAGTCATTTGGGAGGTAAGTTTGAATGGAGAAAAGCTGGAGGAAGTGAAGTGTTTTAGATATCTTGGAGTGGATCTGGCAGCGGAAGGAACCATGGAAGCGGAAGTGAATCATAGGGTGGGGGAGGGGGCGAAAATTCTGGGAGCCTTGAAGAATGTGTGGAAGTCGAGAACATTATCTCGGAAAGCAAAAATGGGTATGTTTGAAGGAATAGTGGTTCCAACAATGTTGTATGGTTGCGAGGCGTGGGCTATGGGTAGAGTTGTGCGCAGGAGGTGGATGTGCTGGAAATGAGATGCTTGAGGACAATATGTGGTGTGAGGTAGTTTGATCCAGTAAGTAATGTAAGGGTGAGAGAGATGTGTGGAAATAAAAAGAGTGTGGTTGAGAGAGCAGAAGAGGGTGTTTTGAAATGGTTTGGTCACATGGAGAGAATGAGTGGGGAAAGATTGACCTGGAGGATATATGTGTCAGAGGTGGAGGGAACGAGGAGGAGTGGGAGACCAAATTTTAGGTGGAAAGATGGAGTGAAAAAGATTTTGAGTGATCGGGGCGTGAACATGCAGGAGGGTGAAAGGCGTGCAAGGAATAGAGTGAATTGGAACGATTTGGTATACCGGGGTCGACGTGCTGTCAGTGGATTGAATCAGGGCATGTGAAGCGTCTGGGGTAAACCATGCAAAGTGTGTGGGGTCTGGATGTGGAAAGGGAGCTGTGGTTTCGGTGCATTATTACATGACAGCTAGAGACTGAGTGTGAACGAATGGGGCCTTTGGTGTTTTTCCTAGCGCTACCTCGCACACATGAGGGGGCAGGAGGTTGTTATTCCATGTGTGGCGAGGTGGCGATGGGAATAAACTAAGGCAGACAGTATGAATTATGTACATGTGTATATATGTATATGTCTGTGTGTGTATATATATGTGTACATTGAGATGTATAGGTATGTATATTGTGCTTGTGTGGACATGTATGTATATACATTTGTATGTGGGCGGGTTGGGCCATTCTTTCGTCTGTTTCTTTGCGCTACCTCACTAACGCGGGAGACAGCGATAAAGCAAAATAATAATAAAACTCTCTTGCCCTTACGTTACTTACTCGATCAAACACCTCACACCACACATTGTCCTCAAACATCTCATTTCCAGCACATCCACCCTCCTGCGCACAACTCTATCCTTAGCCAACGCCTCGCAACCATACAACATTGTTGGAACCACTATTCCTTCAAACATACCCATTTTTGCTTTTCGAGATAATGTTCTCGACTTCCACACATTCTTCAAGGCTCACAGGATTTTCGCCCCCTCCCCCACCCTATGATTCACTTCCGCTTCCATGGTTTCATCCGCTGCCAGATCCATTCCCAGATATCTAAAACACTTCACTTCCTCCAGTTTTTCTCCATTCAAACTTACCTCCCAATTGACTTGACCCTCGACCCTACTGTACCTAATAACCTTGCTCTTATTCACATTTACTCTTAACTTTCTTCTTTCACACACTTTACCAAACTCAGTCACCAGCTTCTGCAGTTTCTCACATGAATCAGCCACCAGCGCTGTATCATCAGCGAACAACAACTGACTCACTTCCCAAGCTCTGCCATCCACAATAGACTTCATACTTGCCCCTCTTTCCAAAACTCTTGCATTCACCTCCCTAACAACCCCATCCATAAACAAATTAAACAAACATGGAGACATCACACACCCCTGCCGCAAACCTACATTCACTTAGAACCAATCACTTTCCTCTCTTCCTACACGTACACATGCCTTACATCCTCGATAAAAACTTTTCACTTCTTCTAACAACTTGCCTCCCACACCATATATTCTTAATACCTTCCACAGAGCATCTCTATCAACTCTGTCATATGCCTTCTCCAGATCCATAAATGCTACATACAAATCCATTTGCTTTTCTAAGTATTTGTCACATACATTCTTCAAAGCAAACACCTGATCCACACATCCTCTACCACTTCTGAAACCACACTGCTCTTCCCCAATCTGATGCTCTGTACATGCCTTCACCCTCTCAATCAATACCCTCCCATATAATTTACCAGGAATATTCAACAAACTTATACCTCTGTAATTTGAGCACTCACTCTAATTCCCCATTGCCTTTGCACAATGGCACTATGCACGCATTCCGCCAATCCTCAGGCCCCTCACCATGAGTCATACATACATTAAATAACCTTACTAATCAGTCAACAATACAGTCACCCCCTTTTTTAATAAACTCCACTGCAATACCATCCAAACCTGCTGCCTTGCCGGCTTTCATCTTCCGCAAAGCTTTTACTACCTCTTCTCTGTTTACCAAATGATTTTCCCTAACCCTCTCACTTTGCACACCACCTCGACCAAAACACCCTATATCTGCCACTCTATCATCAAACACATTCAACAAACCTTCAAAATACTCACTCCATCTCCTTCTCACATCACCACTACTTGTTATCACCTCCCCATATGCGCCCTTCACTGAAGTTCCCATTTGTTCCCTTGTCTTACGCACTTTATTTACCTCCTTCCAGAACATCTTTTTATTCTCCCTGATATTTAATGATACTCTCTCAGCCCCAACTCTCATTTGCCCTCTTTTTCACCTCTTGCACTTTTCTCTTGACCTCCTGTCTCTTTCTTTTATACATCTCCCACTCAATTGCATTTTTTCCCTGCAAAAATCGTCCAAATGCCTCTCTCTTCGCTTTCACTAATAATCTTACTTCTTCATCCCACCACTCACTACCCTTTCTAATCAACCCACCTCCCACTCTTGTCATGCCACAAGCATCTTTTGCGCAATCCATCACCGATCGCCTAAATACATCCCATTCCTCCCCCACTCCCCTTACTTCCATTGTTCTCACCTTTTTCCATTCTGTACTCAGTCTCTCCTGGTACTTCCTCACACAAGTCTCCTTCCCAAGCTCACTTACTCTCACCACCCTCTTCACCCCAACATTCACTCTTCTTTTCTGAAACCCATACAAATCTTCACCTTAGCCTCCACAAGATAATGATCAGACAGCCCTCCAGTTGCACCTCTCAGCACATTAACATCCAAAAGTCTCTCTTTCGCGCGCCTGTCAATTAACACGTAATCCAATAACGCTCTCTGGCCATCTCTCCTACTTACATACGTATACTTATGTATATATCACTTTTTAAACTAGGTATTCCCAATCACCAGTCCTTTTTCAGCACATAAATCTACAAGCTCTTCACCATTTCCATTTACAACACTGAACACCCCATGTATACCAATTATTCCCTCAACTGCCACATTACTCACCTTTGCATTCACATCACCCATCACTATAACCCGGTCTCGTGCATCAAAACCACTAACACAATCACTCAGCTGCTCCCAAAGCACTTGCCTCTCATGATCTTTCTTCTCATTCCCAGGTGCATATGCACCAATAATCACCCATCTCTCTCCATCAACTTTCAGTTTTACCCATATCGATCGAGAATTTACTTTCTTACATTCTATCACACACTCCCACAACTCCTGTTTCAGGAGTACTGCTACTCCTTCCCTTGCTCTTGTCCTCTCACTAACCCCTGACTTTACTCCCAAGACATTCCCAAACCACTCTTCCCCTTTACCCTTGAGCTTCGTTTCACTCAGAGCCAAAACATCCAGGTTCCTTTCCTTAAACATACTACCTATCTCTCCTTTTTTCACATCTTGGTTACATCCTCACACATTTAGACTCCCCAGTCTGAGCCTTCGAGGAGGATGAGCACTCCCCGCGTGACTCCTTCTTCTGTTTCCCATTTTAGAAAGTTAAAAATACAAGGAGGGGAGGATTTCTGGCCCCCCGCTCCCGTCCCAGGGATATATATATATCCCTGGGGATAGGGGAGAAAGAATACTTCCCACGCATTCCTCACTTGTCGTAGAAGGCGACTAAAGGGGACGGGAGCGGGGGGCCAGAAACCCTCCCCTCCTTGTATTTTAACTTTCTAAAAGGGGAAACAGAAGAAGGAGTCACGCGAGGAGTGCTCATCATCCTCGAAGGCTCAGATTGGGGTGTCTAAATGTGTGTGGGTGTAACCAAGATGAGAAAAAAGGAGAGATAGGTAGTATGTTTGAGGAAAGGAACCTGGATGTTTTGGCTCTGAGTGAAACGAAGCTAAAGGGTAAAGGGGAAGAGTGGTTTGGAAATATCTCGGGAGTAAAGTCAGGGGTTAGTGAGAGGACAAGAGCAAGGGAAGGAGTAGCACTACTCGGGAGTATGTGATGGAGTGCAAGAAAGTAAATTCTAGATTGATATGTGTAAACCTGAAAGTTGATGGAGAGAGATGGGTGATTATTGGTGTATATGCACCTGGGCATGAGAAAGAAAGATCATGAGAGGCAAGTGTTTTTGGGAGCACTGAATGAGTGTGTTAGTGGTTTTGATGCACAAGACCGGGTTTAGTGATGGGTGATTTGAATGCAAAGATGAATAATGTGGCAGTTGAGGGAATAAATTGAATAATTGAAACCACACTGCTCTTCCCCAATCTGATGCTCTGTACATGCCTTCACCCTCTCAATCAATACCCTCCAATATAATTTACCAGGAATACTCAACAAACTTATACTTCTGTAATTTGAGCACTCACTCTTATCCACCTTTGCCTTTGTACAATGGCACTATGCACGCATTCCGCCAATCCTCAGCCACCTCACCATGAGTCATACATACATTAAATAACCTTACCAACTAGCAATAATACAGTCACCCCCTTTTTTAATAAATTCCACTGCAATACCATCCAAACCTGCTGCCTTGCCGGCTTTCATCTTCCGCAAAGCTTTTACTACCTCTTCTCTGTTTACCAAATCATTTTCCCTAACCCTCTCACTTTGCACACCACCTCGACCAAAACACCCTATATCTGCCACTCTATCATCAAACACATTCAACAAACCTTCAAAATACTCACTCCATCTCCTTCTCACATCACCACTACTTGTTATCACCTCCCCATTTGCGCCCTTCACTGAAGTTCCCATTTGCTCCCTTGTCTTACGCACTTTATTTACCTCCTTCCAGAACATCTTTTTATTCTCCCTAAAATTTTATGATACTCTCTCACCCCAACTCTCATTTGCCCTCTTTTTTCACCTCTTGCACCTTTCTCTTGACCTCCTGTCTCTTTCTTTTATACTTCTCCCACTCAATTGCATTTTTTCACTGCAAAAATCGTCCAAATGCCTCTCTCTTCGCTTTCACTAATAATCTTGCTTCTTCATCCCACCACTCACTACCCTTTCTAATCAACCCACCTCCCACTCTTGTCATGCCACAAGCATCTTTTGCGCAATCCATCACTGATTCCCTAAATACATCCCATTCCTCCCCCACTCCCCTTACTTCCATTGTTCTCACCTTTCTCCATTCTGTACTCAGTCCCTCCTGGTACTTCCTCACACAAGTCTCCTTCCCAAGCTCACTTACTCTCACCACCCTCTTCACCCCAACATTCACTCTTCTTTTCTGAAAACCCATACAAATCTTCACCTTAGCCTCCACAAGATAATGATCAGACATCCCTCCAGTTGCACCTCTCAGCACATTAACATCCAAAAGTCTCTCTTTCGCGCGCCTATCAATTAACACGTAATCCAATAACTCTCTCTGGCCATCTCTCCTACTTACATACGTATACTTATGTATATCTCGCTTTTTAAACCAGGTATTCCCAATCACCATTCTTTTTTCAGCACATAAATCTACAAGCTCTTCACCATTTCCATTTACAACACTGAACACCCCATATATACCAATTATTCCCTCAACTGCCACATTACTCACCTTTGCATTCAAATCACCCATCACTATAACCCGGTCTCGTGCGTCAAAACCACTAACACACTCATTCAGCTGCTCCCAAAACACTTGCCTCTCATGATCTTTCTTCTCATGCCCAGGTGCATATACACCAATAATCACCCATCTCTCTCCATCAACTTTCAGTTTTACCCATATTAATCGAGAATTCACTTTCTTACATTCCATCACATACTCCCACAACTCCTGTTTCAGGAGTACTGTTACTCCTTCCCTTGCTCTTGTCCTCTCACTAACCCCTGACTTTACTCCCAAGACATTCCCAAACCACTCTTCCCCCTTACCCTTGAGCTTCGTTTCACTCAGAGCCAAAACATCCAGGTTCCTTTCCTCAAACATACTACCTATCTCTTCTTTTTTCACATCCTGGTTACATCCACACACATTTAGACAACTCAGTCTGAGCCTTCGAGGAGGATGAGCACTCCCCGCGTGACTCCTTCTTCTGTTTCCCATTTTAGAAAGTTAAAAATACAAGGAGGGGAAGGATTTCTAGGCCTTCCGCTCCTTCCCCTCTATTCGCCTTCTACGACACGCGAGGAATGCTTGGGAAGTATTCTTTCCCCCCTATCCCCAGGGATAATATTGTATATAAATAGATATACAAAAATACATACACATACATATACTCACACACACACACCAACATATACATATAATATACAAATGAAAAATGTAAGAACAAATAAAAACTGAAACTTCTAGCTTTAAATGAAATGAAGAAATGAATGTCATCATAAAGGTTCAACCTCTGGCTATGGATAAGGGAAATTGTATAATTTATATTACACCAACGCAATAGCAGTTCTCATAAATTCAGCCACTGTAATCAAAAAGCTTCAATGTCTAAGCTACATTATCCAATTTCACTAAAAAAAGAATAAAATGTAGCTATACATATAAATATATATCATATATATAATATATATATAATAGTAAAAATATATATCTATATATATATATATAAATATATATATATATATATGTATATATATTTATACACAATGTGCACCACACACACCCCACACACGCAAATATACATACCTATACGAACTTAGATGTACAGCAATATATACAAACCCAGACACATAACATATTACCCTTGGGCACACATTCACATGTCTGCCTTTTATCATGTCCCATCGCCACCTCGCCACACATGGAATACCACCCCCTCCGTCCTCATGTGTGCGAGGTTAGCCGCTAGGAGAAGACAACAAGGCCCCATTCACAGTTCACACTTCGGTCTCTAGCTGTCATGCAATAATGCCCGAAACCACAGCTCCCTTTCCACATCCAGGCCCCACACAACCTTTCCATGGTTACCCCAAACCTTCACATGCCCTGATTCAATCGACTGAAAGCACTCAACCCCGGGTATACCCATCGATCCAATTCACTCTAATTCCTGCCCACCTTTCACCCTCCCTTGCATGTTCAGCGGTCCGATCACATCAAAATCTTTTTCACTCCATCCTTTCCACCTCCAATTTGGTCTCCGCTCTTCTCCTCGTTCACTTCACCTCCGACAAATATATCCTCTTGGGTCTATCTTTCCCCCTCAATCATTCTCTCCATGTGCCCAAAAACCATTTCAAAACACCGTCTTCTCTGCTCTCTAACAACCACGGCTCTTTTATTTCCACACATCTCTCTTACAGAGATGTACAGATCATCAGATGGGGAAGAGCGAGTTGTGGTTTCAGAAGTGTAGAGGAAAGTTTGGATCAGTGTTTGCCTTAATGAAGTAATTTATGCGAGAAAGTACTTAGAAAAACAAATGGATTTGATGTAGCATTTATGGATCTGTGGCAGGCCATATGATAGAGTTTTAATAGAGATGCTCTGTGGAAGGTTTTAAGAATATATGGTGTGGTAGGCAAGTTGTTAGAAGCAGTGAAAAGTTTTTAATCGAGGATGGAAGGCATGGTGTACGTGTAGGAAGAGAGGAAAGTGATTGGTTCTCATGAATGTAGGTTTTGCGGCAGGATTGGTGATGTCTCCATGGTTGTTTAAATCTGTTGTATGGATGGGGTTGTTAGGGAGGTTGAACGCAAGAGTTTTTGGAAGAGAGGCAAGTAAGCATCATGTTGTGGATGAGAGTATCCTTGGAAGTGAGTCAGTATTGTGTTCTCTGAATGATACAGCGATGGTGGCTGATTCATTTAGAGATACGGCAATACTGTGACTGATTTTGGTAAAGTGTGTGAAAGAAGAAAAGTTAAGAGTAAATTGAATAAGAGCAAGGTTTTTATGTACAGAGGGTTGAGGGTCAAGTCATTTGGTAGGTAAGTTTGAATGGAGAAAAGTGAGGAAGTGTAGTGTTTTAGATATCTGGGAGTGATCTGGAAGCGAATGGAACCATGGAAGCGAATTGAATCATAGGGGGGGAGGGGCCGAAAATTCTGGAGCCTGAAGAATGTTTGGAAGTCGAGAACATTATCTCCGGAAAGCAAAAATGGGTATGTTTGAAGGATAGTGGTTTCCACAATGTTGTATGGTTGCGAGGCGTTGGGCAATGGTAGAGTTGTGCGCAGGAGGGTGGATGTGCTGGAAATGAGATGCTTGAGGACAATATTGGTGTGAGGTAGTTTTGATCCCAGTAAGTAATGGTAAGGGTGATAGAGCTGTGTGGAAATAAAAAGAGTGTGGTGAGAGAGCAGAAGAGGGATGTTTGAAATGTTTGGTTCACACGAATGGAAAATGAGTGGGGAAAGATTGACCAGGAGGATATATTGTCAGAGGTGGAGGGAACGAGGAGGAGTGTGAGACCAAATTTTAGGTGAAAGATGGAGTGAAAAAGATTTGAGTGATCGGGGCGTGAAAAGCAGGAGGGTGAAAGGCGTGCAAGGAATAGAGTGAATTGGAACGATTTGGTATACCGTGTCGACTGCTGTCAGTGGATGAAACCAGGGCATTGTGAATCGTCTGGGGTAAACCATGCAAATGTGTGGGGTCGGGATGTGGAAAGGGAGCTGTGGTTTCGGTGCATTATTACTTGACACTAGAGACTGAGTTGTACGAATGGGGCCTTTCGTGATTTTCAAGCGCAACTCGCACACATGAAGGGGGAGGAGGTTGTTATCCATGTGTGGCGAGTGGCTATGGAGAATAACCTAAGGCAGACAGTATGAATTTATGTACATGTGTATAGATGGTATAATGTCCTGTGTGTGAATATATGTATTGTGTACATTGAGATGTATAGGTATGTATATTGTCCCGTGTTGTGGACATGTATGATATACATTAGGTATTGGGCGGGTTGGTCCATTCTTTCGTCTGTTTCTTGCGCTACCCACAACGCGGGAGAACATGCGATAAAGCAAAATGATAATAAAAACTCTGCTTGCCCTTACATTACTACTCGTTCAAACACCTCACAGCCCAACACCATTGTCCTCAAAACACTCATTTCCACCATTAGCACATCCACCCACCTGCGCACATTTCAAGCCTTAAGGCACAACGCCCTCGCAACCTAACAACATTGTTGAACTCACTATTCCTTCAAACATAAACCCTTTTTGCTTCTCCGAATAATGTTCTTCGACTGTCCACACATTCTGTCAAAGGCTCACAGGAATTTTCGCCCCCTCCCCCACCCGTAATGATTCACTTCCGCATCCAAGGTTCAACCGCTGCCAGATCCACCCAGATATCTAAAACACTCACTTCCTCCAGTTTTTTCTCCTATTCAAACTTACCTCCCAATTGAACTTGACCTCGACCCCCTACTGTACCTAATATCTTTCTTCTTCCACACACTTAACCAAACTGGTCAGTCACCAGCTTCTGCAGTTTCTCACATGAATTAGCCACCACGCTGAATCATCAGCGAACAACTGACTCACTTCCAAGCTCTGACATCCACACAAACAAGGACCCCTTTTTTTTTTTTCCATACTTGCCCCACTTTCAAAACTCTTGCATTCACCTCCTTAAGAACCCCATCCAAAACAAATTAAACAAACATTGAGACATCACACACGCCCTCCGCAAACCTACTTTCACTTAGAACCCATCACTTCCCTCTCTTCCTACACGTACACATCCTTACATCCACGATAAAATACTTTTCACTTCTTCTAACAACTTGCCCCCACACCATAAATTCTTAATACCTTCCACAGAGCATCTCTATCAACTCTGTCAATGCCTTCATCCAGATCATAAATGCTACAACAAATCCATTTGCTTTTCTAAGTATTTGTCAATACAATTCTTCAAAGCAAACACCTGAATCCACACATCCTCTACCAACCACTTCTGAAACCACACTCTCTCCCCAATCTGATGCTCTGTACATGCCTTTACCCTCTCAATCAATACCCTCCCATATAATATACCCAGGAATACTCAACAAACTTATACCTCTGTAATTTGAGCACTCCCTCTTATCCCCCTTTGCCTTTGCATACAATGGCACTATGCACGCATTCGCCAATCCTCAGGCCCTCACCATGAGTTATACATACATTAAATAACTTACTAACCATCACAATACAGTCACCCCCATTTTTAATAAACTCACTGCAATAACCATCCCAAACCTTACCTGCTGCCTGCCGGCTTTCAATCTTCCGCAAAGCTTTACAACCTATTCTTGTTACCAAATCCTTTTCCCTAACCCTCTCACATTGGCACACCACCTCGACCAAAACACCCTATATCTGCCACTCATCTTCAAACACATTCAACAAACCTCAAAATACTCACTCCATTCCTTCTCACATTGCACCCGACTTGTTTATCACTCCCCATATGCGCCCGTCACTGAAGTTCCCCATTGGCTCCCTTGTCTTACGCACTTAATTTACCTCCTTCCAGAACATCTTTTAGTCTCCCTAATATTAAATGATACTCTCTCAGAGCCCAACTCACATTTGCCCTCTTTTTCTCACCTCTTGCCCCTTTTCTCTTGACCACCTGTCCTCTTTTCCTTTATACATCTCCCACCTCAATTGCATTTTTTCCCTGCAAAAAAATTCGTCCAAATGCCTCTCTCATCGCTTTCAACTAATAAACTTACTTCTCATCCCACCACTCACTACCCTTTCTAATCAACCCACCTCCCACTCTTGTCCAGCCACATAGCATCTTTTGCGCATCCAACAACCGATCGCCTAAATACACATTCCTCCCCCACTCCCCTTACTTCCATTGTTCTCACCTTTTTCAATTCTGTACTCAGACTCAGATCCTGGTACTATCGCTCACACAAGTCTCCTTCCCAAGCTCACTACTCCTCACCACCCTCTTCACCCCAACATATCACTCTACTTTTCTGAAAACCCATACAAATCTTCACCTTAGCCTCCACAAGATAATGATCAGACAATAATAAATCAATAAGATCTAAAAACTTTATCAATCATATATACAATGATGCTTTATTATATATATTTATACATAAATTATATAAGAAGAATATATAGAATAATCTGCCACATATCATCAAGATATGATCGGAATATATCCGTGCTCTACCTATCCCAAGGTGCACCTCTCAGCACATATAACATCCAAAAGTCTCTCTTTCGCTCGCCTGACATTAACAACGTAATCCAATACGCTCCCGTGGCCATCTCACCTACTATACATACGTATACTTATGTATATACGCACTTAAACAAGGTATTCCCCAATCACCAGTCTTTTTCAGCATACAAAAAATCTACAAGCTCTTCACCATTTCCATTTACAACACTGAACCCCCCATGTTATACCAATTATTCCCTCAGACTGCCACATAACTCACCTTTGGCATTCAAATCACCATCACTAAAAACCCGGTCTCGTGCATCAAAACCACTTAACACACATCATTCAACTGCTCCCAAAACACTTGCCTCTCATGATCTTCTTCTCATGCCCAGGTGCATAGCACCAATAATCACCCATCTCTATCCTCTCCATCAACTTTCAGTTTTACCCATAATCGATCGAGAATTTACTTTCTTACATCTAACACACACTCCCTACAAAACTCCTGTTTCAGGATTACTGCTACTCCTTCCTTTGCTCTTGTCCTCTCCTAACCCCTGACTTTACTCCCAAGACATTCCCAAACCACTCTCCCCTTTACCCTTAAGCTTCGTTTTTCACTCAAGGAAGCCAAAACATCAGGTTCCTTACCTCAAACATACTCATATCTCTCTTTTTTTCCACATCTTGGTTACCTCCTTCACACATCTAGACTTCCCCAGTCTGAGCCTTCGAGGAGGATGAGCGCTCCCCGCGTGACCTCCTTCTTCTGTTCCCATTTTAGAAATTAAAAATCCAAGGAGGGTAGGATTTCTGGCCCCCCGCCCCGTCCCAGGGATATATAGATATCCCTGGATAGGTGAGAAAGAATACATCACGCAATCCTCACTTGTCGTAGAAGGCGACTAAAGGGGACGGGGGCCAGAACCTCCTCTCCTGTATTTTAACTTTCTAAAAGGGGAAACAGAAGAAGGAGGTCCACGCGAGAGTGCTTCATCAACTCGAAGGCTCAGATTGGGGTGTCTAAAATAGTGTGGATGTAACCAAGATAGAAAAAAAGAAGGGATAAGGTTAGTATGTTTGAGAAAGGAGCCCTGGATGTTTTTGCTCTAGAGAACGAAGCTAAGGTAAAGGGAGATGGTTTGAATATCCTGGGAGTAAAGTCAGGGATTAGGAGAGGACAAGAGCAAGGGAGGAGTACACTACCTGGAGTAATGTGCTGGAGGCAAAGAAAGTAATATTCTAGATTGTATGTGTTAACTGAAAGTTGATGGAGAGAGGGTTGGTTAATGTGGCATATGCACCTGTGCCTGAGAAGAAAGATCATGAGAGGCAAGTGTTTTGGGAGCAGCTGAATGAGTGTGTTAGTGTTTTTGATGCACAAGACCGGTTATAGTGATGGGTGATTTAAATGCCAAAGATGAATAATGTGGCAGTTGAGGAATAATTGAATAATGAAACACACGTCGCTTTCCCAATCTGACTGCTCAGTACACTGCCTTCACCCTCAATCAATAACCCCAATATAATTTAACCAGAAATACTCCAACAAACTTTACTATCTGTAATTTGAGCACCTCACTCTTATCCACCTTTGCCTTTGTACAATGGCACCTATGCACGCATTCCGCCAATCCTCAAGCCACCCTCACCATGAGTCATACATACATTAAATAACCTTACCAACTAGCCAATAATAACAGTCACGCGACCCCCTTTTTTTAATAAATTCCACTGCAATACCATCCAAACCTGCTGCCTTGCCGGCTTTCATCTTCCGCAAAGCTTTCACTACTCATTCTCGTTTACCAAATCATTTTCCCTAAAACCTCATCACTCACTCTTGCACACCCCCTCGACCAAAACACCCTATATCTGCCTCCTATCATCAAACACATTCATCAAAACCTTCAAAATACTCACTCCATATCCCTTCACACATCACCACTACTTAGTTATCACCTCCCCATTTGTCGCCGCTTTCACTGAAGTCCCATTTGCTCCCTGTCTTACGCACATTATTTACCCCTTCCAGAACATCTTTTTATTCTCCCTAAAATTTTATGATACTTCTCTCACCCGAACTCTCATTGCCCCTCTTTTTCACTCTTGCACCTTTTCCCTCTTGACTCTCCGTATCTTTTCTCATATACATCTCCCACTCAATTGCATTTTTTTTTCCCTGCAAAACTCCGTCCCATCATGCCTCTCTCTTACGCTTTCACTAATAATCTTGCTTTTCACCCAAACACACTCACTAGCCCTTTCTAATCAACCCACCTCCCTACTCTAGTCATTCCACAAGCTCCTTTTGCGCAATCCTCACTGATTCCCTAAATACATCCATTCCCCCCCACATCCCCTTACTTCCATTGTTCTCACTCTTTTTCATTCTGTAACTCAGATCTCTCCTGGTAACTTCCTCACTACAAGATCTCGTCCCGAAACTCCACTACACTCACCACCCTCTTCACCCCAACATTCACTCTTCTTTTCTGTAACCCATACAATCTCACCTTAAGCCGTTCACAAATAATGAGCAGACATCCCTCCCAGTTGCACCTCTCTGCACATTAAGATCCAAAGGTCTCTCTTTCGCGCGCCTATCAATTAACACGTAATCCTATAGACTCTCTCTGGCCATCTCTCCTGCTTACATACGTATACTTATGTTTATATCTCGCTTTTTTACACCAGTATCCCAATCATCATTCTTTTTTCAGCACATAAATCTACATGCTCTTCACCATTTCCATGTACAACACTGAACCCTCCATATATACCAAGTATTCCTCAACTGCCACATTACTCCACCTTTGCATTCAAATCACCCTCACTATAACTCCCTTCTCGTGCGTCCAAACCACTAACACAACTCTTGTCAGCTGCTCCCCAAAACACTTGCCTCTAATGATCTTTCTTCTCATGCCCAGGTGCCTATGCACCAATATCACCCATCTCTCTCCATCAACGTTCAGTTTTACCCATATTAATCGAGAATCACTTTCTTACATTCCATCACATACTCCCACAACTCCTGTTTTCAGGAGCACTGTTACACCTTCCCTTGCTCTTGTCCTCCTCACTAACCCCTGACTTTAAACTCCCAAGACATTCCAAACCACTCTTTTCTCCCCCCTTACCCTTGAGCTTCGTTTCACTCCGAGAGCCAAAACATCCCGGATTCTTTCCACAAACATACTACCATCTCTTCTTTTTTCACATCTGGTACACCACACACATTTAGACAAACCAGACTGGCCTTCGAGGAGGATGAGCACTCCCCGCGTGACTCCCTGTTCTCTGTTTCCCATTTTAGAAAGTAAAAATACAGGAGGGGAGGATTTCTGGCTTCCGCTCTCCGTCCCCTCTAGTCGCATTCTAACTACAACGCGAGGAATCGTGGAAGTATTCTTCACCCCCTATCCCCAGGGATAATAATGTATTTATATAGATAAACATATATACATACACATACATTATACTCACACACACACACACACATATACATATATCTAACATATGAATAATGTAAGAAACAATTAGAAAACTGAAACTTCTATGCTTGAAATGAAATTAAGAAAATGAATGTCACATAATGGTTCAACCTCTGGCTAGGAGAAGACAACAAAGGCCCCATTCGTTCACACTCGGTCTCTAGCTGTCATGCAATAATGCCCGAAACCACAGCTCCCTTTCCACATCCAGGCCCCACACAACTTTCCATGGTTTACCCCAGACGCTTCACATGCCCTGATTCAATCGACTGACAGCACGTCAACCCCGGTATACCACATCGATCCAATTCACTCTATTCCTTGCCCTCCTTTCACCCTCCTGCATGTTCAGGGTCCGATCACTCAAAATCTTTTTCACTCCATCTTTCCACCTCCAATTTGGTCTCCCACTTCTCCTCGTTCACTTCACCTCCGACAAATATATCCTCTTGGTCAATCTTTCCTCACTCATTCTCTCCATGTGCCCAAACCATTTCAAAACACCGTCTTCTGCTCTCTCAACCACGCTCTTTTTATTTCCACACATCTCTCTTACAGAGATGTACAGAGCATCAGATTGGGGAAGAGCAGTGTGGTTTCAGAAGTGGTAGAGGATGTGTGGATCAGGTGTTTGCTTTGAAGAATGTATGCGAGAAATACTTAGAAAAACAAATGGATTTGTATGTAGCATTTATGGATCTGGTGAAGGCATATGATAGAGTTAATAGAGATGCTCTGTGGAAGGTTTTAAGAATATATGGTGTGGGAGGCAAGTTGTTAGAAGCAGTGAAAAGTTTTTATCGAGGATGTAAGGCATGTGTACGTGTAGGAAGAGAGGAAAGTGATTGGTTCTCAGTGAATGTAGGTTTGCGGCAGGGATGTGTGATGTCTCCATGGTTGTTTAATTTGTTTATGGATGGGGTTGTTAGGGAGGTGAACGCAAGAGTTTTGGAAAGAGGGGCAAGTATGCAGTCTGTTGTGGATGAGAGAGCTTGGGAAGTGAGTCAGTTGTTGTTCGCTGATGATACAGCGATGGTGGCTGATTCATGTAAGAAACTGCAGAAACTGGTGACTGAGTTTGGTAAAGTGTGTGAAAGAAGAAAGTTAAGAGTAAATGTGAATAAGAGCAAGGTTATTAGGTACAGTAGGGTTGAGGGTCAAGTCATTTGGGAGGTAAGTTTGAATGGAGAAAAGCTGGAGGAAGTGTAGTGTTTTAGATATCTGGGAGTGGATCTGGCAGCGGATGGAACCATGGAAGCGGAAGTGAATCATAGGGTGGGGGAGGGGGCGAAAATTCTGGGAGCCTTGAAGAATGTTTGGAAGTCGAGAACATTATCTCGGAAAGCAAAAATGGGTATGTTTGAAGGAATAGTGGTTCCAACAATGTTGTATGGTTGCGAGGCGTGGGCTATGGGTAGAGTTGTGCGCAGGAGGGTGGATGTGCTGGAAATGAGATGCTTGAGGACAATATGTGGTGTGAGGTAGTTTGATCCAGTAAGTAATGTAAGGGTGAGAGAGATGTGTGGAAATAAAAAGAGTGTGGTTGAGAGAGCAGAAGAGGGTGTTTTGAAATGGTTTGGTCACATGGAGAGAATGAGTGGGGAAAGATTGACCAGGAGGATATATGTGTCAGAGGTGGAGGGAACGAGGAGGAGTGGGAGACCAAATTTTAGGTGGAAAGATGGAGTGAAAAAGATTTTGAGTGATCGGGGCGTGAAAATGCAGGAGGGTGAAAGGCGTGCAAGGAATAGAGTGAATTGGAACGATTTGGTATACCGGGGTCGACGTGCTGTCAGTGGATTGAACCAGGGCATTGTGAAGCGTCTGGGGTAAACCATGCAAAGTGTGTGGGGTCTGGATGTGGAAAGGGAGCTGTGGTTTCGGTGCATTATTACATGACAGCTAGAGACTGAGTGTGAACGAATGGGGCCTTTCGTGTTTTTCCTAGCGCTACCTCGCACACATGAGGGGGGAGGAGGTTGTTATTCCATGTGTGGCGAGGTGGCGATGGGAATAAACTAAGGCAGACAGTATGAATTATGTACATGTGTATATATGTATATGTCTGTGTGTGTATATATATGTGTACATTGAGATGTATAGGTATGTATATTGTCCGTGTGTGGACATGTATGTATATACATTTGTATGTGGGCGGGTTGGTCCATTCTTTCGTCTGTTTCTTTGCGCTACCTCACTAACGCGGGAGACAGCGATAAAGCAAAATGATAATAAAACTCTCTTGCCCTTACATTACTTACTCGATCAAACACCTCACACCACACATTGTCCTCAAACATCTCATTTCCAGCACATCCACCCTCCTGCGCACAATTCTATCCTTAGCCAACGCCTCGCAACCATACAACATTGTTGGAACCACTATTCCTTCAAACATACCCATTTTTGCTTTCCGAGATAATGTTCTCGACTTCCACACATTCTTCAAGGCTCACAGGATTTTCGCCCCCTCCCCCACCCTATGATTCACTTCCGCTTCCATGGTTTCATCCGCTGCCAGATCCACTCCCAGATATCTAAAACACTTCACTTCCTCCAGTTTTTCTCCATTCAAACTTACCTCCCAATTGACTTGACCCTCGACCCTACTGTACCTAATAACTTTCTTCTTCCACACACTTTACCAAACTCAGTCACCAGCTTCTGCAGTTTCTCACATGAATTAGCCACCAGCGCTGTATCATCAGCGAACAACTGACTCACTTCCCAAGCTCTGTCATCCACAACAGACTTCATACTTGCCCCACTTTCCAAAACTCTTGCATTCACCTCCCTAAGAACCCCATCCATAAACAAATTAAACAAACATTGAGACATCACACACCCCTGCCGCAAACCTACATTCACTTAGAACCAATCACTTTCCTCTCTTCCTACACGTACACATGCCTTACATCCTCGATAAAAACTTTTCACTTCTTCTAACAACTTGCCTCCCACACCATATATTCTTAATACCTTCCACAGAGCATCTCTATCAACTCTGTCATATGCCTTCTCCAGATCCATAAATGCTACATACAAATCCATTTGCTTTTCTAAGTATTTGTCACATACATTCTTCAAAGCAAACACCTGATCCACACATCCTCTACCACTTCTGAAACCACACTGCTCTTCCCCAATCTGATGCTCTGTACATGCCTTTACCCTCTCAATCAATACCCTCCCATATAATTTACCAGGAATACTCAACAAACTTATACCTCTGTAATTTGAGCACTCACTCTTATCCCCATTGCCTTTGCACAATGGCACTATGCACGCATTCCGCCAATCCTCAGGCACCTCACCATGAGTCATACATACATTAAATAACCTTACTAACCAGTCAACAATACAGTCACCCCCATTTTTAATAAACTCCACTGCAATACCATCCAAACCTGCTGCCTTGCCGGCTTTCATCTTCCGCAAAGCTTTTACTACCTCTTCTCTGTTTACCAAATCCTTTTCCCTAACCCTCTCACTTTGCACACCACCTCGACCAAAACACCCTATATCTGCCACTCTATCTTCAAACACATTCAACAAACCTTCAAAATACTCACTCCATCTCCTTCTCACATCACCACTACTTGTTATCACCTCCCCATATGCGCCCTTCACTGAAGTTCCCATTTGCTCCCTTGTCTTACGCACTTTATTTACCTCCTTCCAGAACATCTTTTTATTCTCCCTAATATTTAATGATACTCTCTCAGCCCAACTCTCATTTGCCCTCTTTTTCACCTCTTGCACTTTTCTCTTGACCTCCTGTCTCTTTCTTTTATACATCTCCCACTCAATTGCATTTTTTCCCTGCAAAAATCGTCCAAATGCCTCTCTCTTCGCTTTCACTAATAATCTTACTTCTTCATCCCACCACTCACTACCCTTTCTAATCAACCCACCTCCCACTCTTGTCATGCCACAAGCATCTTTTGCGCAATCCATCACCGATCGCCTAAATACATCCCATTCCTCCCCCACTCCCCTTACTTCCATTGTTCTCACCTTTTTCCATTCTGTACTCAGTCTCTCCTGGTACTTCCTCACACAAGTCTCCTTCCCAAGCTCACTTACTCTCACCACCCTCTTCACCCCAACATTCACTCTTCTTTTCTGAAACCCATACAAATCTTCACCTTAGCCTCCACAAGATAATGATCAGACATCCCTCCAGTTGCACCTCTCAGCACATTAACATCCAAAAGTCTCTCTTTCGCGCGCCTGTCAATTAACACGTAATCCAATAACGCTCTCTGGCCATCTCTCCTACTTACATACGTATACTTATGTATATATCACTTTTTAAACTAGGTATTCCCAATCACCAGTCCTTTTTCAGCACATAAATCTACAAGCTCTTCACCATTTCCATTTACAACACTGAACACCCCATGTATACCAATTATTCCCTCAACTGCCACATTACTCACCTTTGCATTCAAATCACCCATCACTATAACCCGGTCTCGTGCATCAAAACCACTAACACACTCATTCAGCTGCTCCCAAAACACTTGCCTCTCATGATCTTTCTTCTCATGCCCAGGTGCATATGCACCAATAATCACCCATCTCTCTCCATCAACTTTCAGTTTTACCCATATCGATCGAGAATTTACTTTCTTACATTCTATCACACACTCCCACAACTCCTGTTTCAGGAGTACTGCTACTCCTTCCTTTGCTCTTGTCCTCTCACTAACCCCTGACTTTACTCCCAAGACATTCCCAAACCACTCTTCCCCTTTACCCTTAAGCTTCGTTTCACTCAGAGCCAAAACATCCAGGTTCCTTTCCTCAAACATACTACCTATCTCTCTTTTTTTCACATCTTGGTTACATCCTCACACATCTAGACTCCCCAGTCTGAGCCTTCGAGGAGGATGAGCGCTCCCCGCGTGACTCCTTCTTCTGTTTCCCATTTTAGAAAGTTAAAAATACAAGGAGGGGAGGATTTCTGGCCCCCCGCTCCCGTCCCAGGGATATATATATATCCCTGGGGATAGGGGAGAAAGAATACTTCCCACGCATTCCTCACTTGTCGTAGAAGGCGACTAAAGGGGACGGGGCCAGAAACCCTCCTCTCCTTGTATTTTAACTTTCTAAAAGGGGAAACAGAAGAAGGAGTCACGCGAGGAGTGCTCATCATCCTCGAAGGCTCAGATTGGGGTGTCTAAATGTGTGTGGATGTAACCAAGATGAGAAAAAAGAAGGGATAGGTAGTATGTTTGAGGAAAGGAGCCTGGATGTTTTGGCTCTGAGTGAAACGAAGCTAAAGGGTAAAGGGGAAGATTGGTTTGGGAATATCTCGGGAGTAAAGTCAGGGATTAGTGAGAGGACAAGAGCAAGGGAAGGAGTAGCACTACTCGGGAGTATGTGATGGAGTGCAAGAAAGTAAATTCTAGATTGATATGTGTTAACCTGAAAGTTGATGGAGAGAGATGGGTGGTTATTGGTGCATATGCACCTGTGCATGAGAAGAAAGATCATGAGAGGCAAGTGTTTTGGGAGCAGCTGAATGAGTGTGTTAGTGGTTTTGATGCACAAGACCGGGTTATAGTGATGGGTGATTTGAATGCAAAGATGAATAATGTGGCAGTTGAGGGAATAATTGAATAATTGAAACCACACTGCTCTTCCCCAATCTGATGCTCTGTACATGCCTTCACCCTCTCAATCAATACCCTCCAATATAATTTACCAGGAATACTCAACAAACTTATACTTCTGTAATTTGAGCACTCACTCTTATCCACTTTGCCTTTGTACAATGGCACTATGCACGCATTCCGCCAATCCTCAGCCACCTCACCATGAGTCATACATACATTAAATAACCTTACCAACTAGCCAATAATACAGTCACCCCCTTTTTTAATAAATTCCACTGCAATACCATCCAAACCTGCTGCCTTGCCGGCTTTCATCTTCCGCAAAGCTTTCACTACCTCTTCTCTGTTTACCAAATCATTTTCCCTAACCCTCTCACTTTGCACACCACCTCGACCAAAACACCCTATATCTGCCACTCTATCATCAAACACATTCAACAAACCTTCAAAATACTCACTCCATCTCCTTCTCACATCACCACTACTTGTTATCACCTCCCCATTTGCGCCCTTCACTGAAGTTCCCATTTGCTCCCTTGTCTTACGCACTTTATTTACCTCCTTCCAGAACATCTTTTTATTCTCCCTAAAATTTTATGATACTCTCTCACCCGAACTCTCATTTGCCCTCTTTTTCACCTCTTGCACCTTTCTCTTGACCTCCTGTCTCTTTCTCATATACATCTCCCACTCAATTGCATTTTTTCCCTGCAAAACTCGTCCAAATGCCTCTCTCTTCGCTTTCACTAATAATCTTGCTTCTTCATCCCACCACTCACTACCCTTTCTAATCAACCCACCTCCCACTCTAGTCATTCCACAAGCATCTTTTGCGCAATCCATCACTGATTCCCTAAATACATCCCATTCCTCCCCCACTCCCCTTACTTCCATTGTTCTCACCTTTTTCCATTCTGTACTCAGTCTCTCCTGGTACTTCCTCACACAAGTCTCCTTCCCAAACTCACTTACTCTCACCACCCTCTTCACCCCAACATTCACTCTTCTTTTCTGAAAACCCATACAAATCTTCACCTTAGCCTTCACAAGATAATGAGCAGACATCCCTCCAGTTGCACCTCTCAGCACATTAAGATCCAAAAGTCTCTCTTTCGCGCGCCTATCAATTAACACGTAATCCAATAACTCTCTCTGGCCATCTCTCCTACTTACATACGTATACTTATGTATATCTCGCTTTTTACACCAGGTATTCCCAATCACCATTCTTTTTTCAGCACATAAATCTACAAGCTCTTCACCATTTCCATTTACAACACTGAACACTCCATATATACCAATTATTCCCTCAACTGCCACATTACTCACCTTTGCATTCAAATCACCCATCACTATAACCCGGTCTCGTGCGTCAAAACCACTAACACACTCATTCAGCTGCTCCCAAAACACTTGCCTCTCATGATCTTTCTTCTCATGCCCAGGTGCATATGCACCAATAATCACCCATCTCTCTCCATCAACTTTCAGTTTTACCCATATTAATCGAGAATTCACTTTCTTACATTCCATCACATACTCCCACAACTCCTGTTTCAGGAGTACTGTTACTCCTTCCCTTGCTCTTGTCCTCTCACTAACCCCTGACTTTACTCCCAAGACATTCCCAAACCACTCTTCCCCCTTACCCTTGAGCTTCGTTTCACTCAGAGCCAAAACATCCAGGTTCCTTTCCTCAAACATACTACCTATCTCTTCTTTTTTCACATCCTGGTTACATCCACACACATTTAGACAACCCAGTCTGAGCCTTCGAGGAGGATGAGCACTCCCCGCGTGACTCCTTCTTCTGTTTCCCATTTTAGAAAGTTAAAAAATACAAGGAGGGGAGGATTTCTGGCCTTCCGCTCCCGTCCCCTCTAGTCGCCTTCTACGACACGCGAGGAATGCGTGGGAAGTATTCTTTCACCCCTATCCCCAGGGATAATATGTATATATATAGATATACATATATACATACACATACATATACACACACACACACACACACATATACATATATATACATATGAAAAATGTAAGAAACAATTTAGAAAACTGAAACTTCTAGCTTGAAATGAAATGAAGAAATGAATGTCACATAATGGTTCAACCTCTGGCTATGGAAAAGGGAAATGTATAATTTATTTACACAAACGTCAATAGCAGTTCTCATCAATTCAGCCACTGTATCAATAAGCTTCAATGTCTAAGCTACATTTTTTCCAATTTCACTAAAAAAAGAATAAAATGTAGCTTAGACATATATATATATATATATATATATATATATATATATATATATATATATATATATATATATATATATATATATATATATACACACACATAGACACATAAATATATAAACATGTACATTATTCATACACTCTGTCCTTATTCATTTCTGTCGCCACTCGAGACACGTGTAATGACAACCCCCGCCCCCCCTCCACAATGTGGGCGAGGTAGTACTAGGAAAAGACAACAAAGGCCACATACATTCACACTTAATCTCTAGCTGTCATGTATGATAAACCGAAACCACAGCTCCCTTTCCACATCCAGGCCCAACAAAAGTTTCCATTTTTTACCCCAGACGCTTCACATTCCTTGGTTAGATCCATTAACAGCACGTCGACCCCGGTATACCACATCGTTCCAATTCACTCTATTCCTCTCACTCCTTTCACCCTCCTGCATGTTCAGGCCCCGATCACTCAAAATCTTTTTCACTCCATCTTTCTACCTCCGATTTGGTCTCCCACTTCTACTCGTTCCCTACATCTATTACATATATATCCTCTTTGTCAATCTTTCCTCACTCATTCTTTCCGTGTGGCCAAACTATTTCAAAACATCCTCTTCTGCTCTCTCATCCACACTGATTTTGTTACCACACATCTCTCTTACCCTTACATTTCTTTTTCGAGCAAACCACCTCACACCACATATTGTCCTCAAACATCTCATTTCCAGCAAATCCACCCTCCTCCGCACAACTCTATCTATAACTCACGCCTTGCAACCATACAACATTGTTGGAACCACTATTCCTTCAAACATACCCACTTTTCCTTTCCGAGATAACATTCCCGCCTTCCACACATTTTTCAACGCTCCCAGAACTTTCGCCCCCTCTCCCACCCTGCGATTCATTTCCGCTTCCATGGTTCCATCCGCTGGCAAATCCCCTCCCAGATATCTAAAACACTTAACTTCCTCCAGCTTTTCTCCATTGAAACTTACCTCCCAATTGACTTGTCCCTCACCCCTACTGTACCTAATAACCTTGATCTTGTTCACATTTACTCTCAGCTTTCTTCTTTCACAGACTTAAACCAACTCAGTCGCCAGCTTCTGCAGTTTCTCACCCGAATCAGCCACCAGTGCTGTATCATCAGCGAGCAACATCTGACTCACTTCCCAAGCTCTCTCATCCACAACAGACTTCATACATGCCCCTCTTTCCAAAACTCTTGCATTCACCTCCCTAACAACCCATTCCATAAACAAACTAAACAACCATGGAGACATCACACACCCCTACCGTAAACCAACATTCACAGAGAACCAATCACTTTCCTCTCTTCCTACACGTACATATGCCTTACATCCTCGATAAAAACTTTTCACTGCTTCCAACAACTTACCTCGCACACCATATATTCTTAATACCTTAGACAGAGCATCTCTATCAACTCTATCATATGCCTTTTCTAGGTCCGTAAATGCTACATACAAATCCATTTGCTTTTCTGAGTATTTTTTACATACATTTTTCAAGGGAAACATCTGATCCACACATCCTCTACCACTAAGGCGACTAAAGGGGAGAGGATTGGGGGCTCGAAACCCTCCCCTCCTTGTATTTTAACCTAAAAGGGAAAACAAAAGAAGGACTCACACGGGGAGTGCTCATCCTCCTAAAAGGCTCAGATTGGGGTGTCTAAATGTGTTTGGATGTAACCAAGATGAGAAAAAAGGAGATAGATAGTGTGTGGAAAGGAACTGGGATGTTCTGGTTCTGAGTGGAACGAAGCTCAAGGGTAAAGGGGAAGAGTGGTTTGGAAATGTTATGGGAGTAAAGTCAAGAGTTGGTGAGAGGACAAGAGCAAAGGAAGGAGTAGCACTACTCCTGAAACTGGATTTGTGGGAGTATGTGATAGAGTGTAAGAAAGTAAACTCTAGAGTGATATGGGTTAAAATGAAAGTGGATGGAGATACTTGGGTGATTTTTTTTTTGGTGCCTATGCACGTGGGCATGGGAAAGAAGATCATGAGAGGCAAGTGTTTTTGGTGCAGCTGAGTGAGTTTGTATTCAGTCTTGATGCACGAGAACGGGTTATAGTGATGGGTGATTTGAATGGAAAGGTGAGTAATGTGGCAGTTGCGGGAATAATTGGTGTACATGGGCTGTATAGTGTTGTAAATGGAAATGGTGAAGATCTTGTAGGTTTTTGTGCTGAAAAAGGGCTGGTGATTGGGAATACCTGGTTTACATAAGTATACGTAAGTAGGAGAGATGGCCAGAGAGCGTTATCAATTTACGTGTTAACTGATAGGCACGTGAAAGAGAGACTTTTGGATGACGATGTGTAGAGAAGTTCAACTGGAGGGATGTCTGATCATTATCTTGTGGAGACAAAGGTGAAGATTTTTCGAGTTTTTCAAAAAAGAAGACAGAATGTTGTGGTGAAGAGAGTGGTGAGAGTAAGTGAGCTTGGGAAGGAGACTTGTGTGAGGAAGTACCTGGAGAGACTGAGTGAAGAAAGGAAAAAGGTGAGAGCAAAGGACATAAGGGGAGTAGGAGAGGAATGGGATGTGTTTAGGGAAGCAGTGATGGCTTGCGCAAAAGATGCTTGTGGCATGAGAAGCGTTGGAGGTTGGCAGATAAGAAAGGGTTGTGAGTGGTGGTATGAAGAAGTAAGATTATTAGTGAAAGAGAAGAGTGAGGCATTTGGAAAAATTTTACAGGGAAATAGTGCAAATAACTGGGAGATGCATCAAAGAAAGGGGCAGGAGGTCAAGAGAAAGGTGCGAGAGGTGGATGAGAGGGCTAATTAGGGTTAAGGTGAGAGAATATCATTAAATTCTAGGGAAAATGGAAAGATGTTTTGGAAAGAGGTAAATAAAGTGTGTAAGACAAGAGAACAAATGGGAACATCGGTGATGTGAGAAGGGGATGGAGTGAAAATTCTAAAGGTTTGTTGAATGTGGTAGATGAGAGAGTGGCAGATATAGGGTGTTTTGGTTGAGGTGGTATGCGAAGTGAGGTCAGGGAAAATTATTTGATGAACTGAGAGGAGGTAGTGAAAGCTTTGCGGAAGATGAAAGATGGCAAGGCGGCGGGTTTGGGTGGTATTGCAGTAGAATTTATTAAAAAAGTGAGTGACTGTGTTGTTGACTTGTTGGTGAGGATATTCAGTGTATATATTTCTCATGGTTAAGTGCCTGAGGATTGGCGGAATGCATACATTGGGCCATTGTACAAAAAGCAAAGGGGATAAAGGTGAGTGCTCAAATTAGAGAGGTATAAGTTTTTTGAGCATTCCTGGTAAATTATATGGGAGGGTATTGATTGAGAGGGTGAAGGCATGTACAGAGCATCAGATTCGGGAAGAGCACTGTGGTTTGAGAAGTGGTAGAGGATGTGTGGATCAGGTGTTTGCTTTGAAGAATGTATGTGAGAAATACTTAGAGAAACAAATGGATTTGTAAGTAGTATTTATGGATCTGGAGAAGGCATATGATAGAGTTGATAGAGATGCTCTGTGGAAGGTTTCAAGAGTGGGAGGCAAGTTGCTGGAAGAAGAGAAAAGTTTTTATCGAGGATATAAGACATGTGTACGAGTATGAAGAGAAGAAAGTGATTGGTTCTCAGTGAATGTCGGTTTGTGGTGGGGGTGCGTGATGTCTCCATGGTTGTTTAATGATGTTATGGATGGGGCTTGTTATGGAGGTGAATGTAAGACTTTTGGAGAGAGGGGCAAGCATGCAGTCTGTTATGAATGAGAGGGCTTGGGAAGTGAGTCATTTGTTGTTTCCTGATGATACATCGCTGGTGGCTGATTTGGGTGAGAAACTGCAGAAGCTGGTGACTGAGTTTGGTAAAGTGTGTGAGAGAAGAAAGCTGAGAGTAAATGTGAATAAGAGCAAGGATATTAGGTACAGTAGGGTTGAGGGACAAGTCAATTGGGGGGTTAGTTTGAATGGAGAAAAACTGAAAGGAAGTGAAGTGTTTCAGATATCTGGGAGTGGATTTGGCAGCGGATGGAACCATGGAAGCGGAAGTGAATCCTAGGGTGGGGGAGGGGACGAAAGTTCTGGGAGCGTTGAAAAATGTGTGGAAAGCGAGAACATTATCTCAGAAAAGAAAATGGGTATGTTTGAAGGAATAGTGGTTCCAACAATGTTGTATGGTTGCGAGGCGTGGGCTATAGATAGGGTTTTGCAGAGGAGGGTGAATGTGTTAGAAATGAGATATTTGAGGAAAATATGTGGAGTGAGATAATGAAAGGGTAAGAGATATGTGTGATAATGAAAATAGTGTGGTTAAGAGAGCAGAAAAGGGTGTACTGAAATCACATGGAGAGAATGAGCGAGGAAAGATTGATTAAGATGATATATGTGTTAGAGGTGGAGGGAACGAGAAGTGGGAGACCAAATCGGAGATGGAAAGATGGAGTGAAAAAGATTTTGAGCGATCGAGGCCTTGACATGCTGGAGGGTGAAAGGCGTGTAAGGAATATAATGAATTGGAACGATGTGGTATATCGGGGTCGACAGCCCCCTCCCCCAGCATGCGCCCGAGGTAGCTCTAGGAAAAGATAACAAAGGCCCCATTCGTTCACACTCAGTCTCTAGCTGTCATGTATAATGCATCGAAACCACAGCTCCCTTTCCACATTCAGGCCCCACAAAACTTTTCATGATTTACCCTAGACGCTTAATATGACCTGATTCAATCCATTGACAGCACATCGACCTTGGTATACCACATCGTTCCAATTCACTCTATTCCTTGCACGCCTTTCACCATCCTGCGTGTTCAGGCCCCGATCGCTCAAAATCTTTTTCACTCCATCTTTCCACCTCCAGTTTGGTCTCCCACTTCTCGTTCCCTCCACCTTTGACATATATATCCTGTTTGTCAATGTTTCCTCACTCATTCTCTCCATGTGACCAAACCATTTCAAAACACCCTCTTCTGCTCTCTCAACCACGGTCTTTTTATTACCACACATCTCTCTTACCCTTTCAGTGCTTACTAGATCAAATCACCTTACACCACATTGCCCTCAAGCATCTCATTTTCAACACATCCACCCTCCTCGGCAAAACCCTATCTACAGCCCACGCCTCACAACCAAATAACATTGTTGGAACCACTTTTCCTTCAAACATACCCATTTTTGCTTTCCGAGATAATGTTCTCGCCTTCAACACCTTTCTCAACGCTCACAGAACTTTCGTGCCCTCCCACATCCTGTGACTCACTTCCGCTTCCATGGTTCCATCCTCTGCCAAATCCACTCCCAGATATGTAAAACACTTCACTTCCTCCTGACTTTCACCATTCAAACTTACCTTCCAATAGACTTGTCCCTCAACCCGACTGTATCTAATAACCTTTCTCTTATTCACATTTGCTCTCAACTTGTTTCTTTCACACACTTTACCAAAATCAGTCACCAGCTTCTGCAGTTTCTCCAGAAACCGAATCAGCCACTAGCGCTGCATCATCAGTGAACAACAACTGACTCACTTCCCAAGCCCTCTCATCCACAACAGACTGCATACTTGTCCCTCTCTCCAAAATTCTTCCATTCACCTCATTAACATCCCCACTCATAAACAAATTAAACAACCCTGGAGTCATCACGCACTCCTGCCGCAAACCGACACTCACTGAGAACCAATCACTTTCATCCCTTCTTACTCGTACACATGCCTTACATCTTCGATAAAAACTTTTCATTGTTTCCAGCAACCTGCCTTCAACACCATATATTCTTAATACCTTTCACAGAGTATATCTATCAACTCTATCATATGCCTTCTCCAGATCCATAAATGCTACATACAAATCCATTCGCTTTTCTAAGTATTTCTCACATACATTCTTCAAAGCAAACACCTGATCCACACATCCTCTACCTCGTCAAAAACCACACTGCTCTTCTCCAATCAGATGCTCTGTACATGCCTTCACCCTCTCAATCAATACCCTCCCATATAATTTACCGGGAATACTCAACAAACTTATACCTCTGTGATTCGAACACTCACCTTTATCCTCTTTGCCTTTGTAGAATGGGACTATGCAAGCATTTCGCCAGTCCTCAGGCACGTCACCATGAGTCATACATACATGAAATAACCTTACCAACCAGTCAACAACACACTCATCCCCTTTTTTAATAAATTCCACTGCAATACCATCCAATCCCGCCGCCCTCCCGGCTTTCATCTTTCGTAATGCTTTCACTACCTCTTATCTGTTTACCAAACCATTCTCCCTAATCCTCTCACTTCGCAAACCACCTCGACCAAAACACCCTTTATCTGCCACTCTTTCATCTAACACATTCAACAAACCCTCAAAATACTCATTCCATCTCCTCACAGCACCACTACTTGTTATCACCTCCCCATTAGCCCGATGTTCCCATTTGTTCTCTTGTGTTACGCACTTTATTGACCTCCTTCCAAAACATATTTTAATTCTCCCTAAAATTTAATGATACTTTCTCACCCCAACTCTCATTTGCCCTCTTTTTCACCTTTTTCACCTTTCTCTTGACCTCCTGCGTCTTTCTTTTATACATCTCACAGTCATTTGCACCATTTCCCTTCAAAACTAGTCCACTGCCTCTCTCTTCTCTTTTACTAATAACCTTACCTCTTCATCCCACCACTCACTACATCTTTCTAATGTGCCCACCTCCCACGCTTCTCATGCCACAAGCATCTTTTGCCATCACCTCTTCCCTAAATACATCCCATCCCTCCCCCACTCCCATTTCGTCCTTTGCTCTTACCTTCTTTTTCCCTTCTGCATGCTGTCTCTCCTGGTACTCCCTCACACAAGTCTCCTTCCCAAGCTCATTTACTTTCACCACTCTCTTCACCCCAACATTTTCTCTTCTTTTCTGAAAACCTCTACAAATCTTCACCTTCCCTTCCACAAGATAATGATCAGACATCCCTCCAGTTGCACCTCTCAGCACATTAACATCCAAAAGTCTCTCTTTCACGCACCCATCAATTGACACGTAATCCAATAACGCTCTTTGGCCATCTCTCCTACTTACATACGTATACTTATATATATCTTTCTTTTTAAACCAGGTATTCCCAATGACCAGTCCTTTTTCAGCACACAAATCTACAAGCTTTTCACCATTTCCATTTACAACACTGAACACCCCATGTACACCAATTATTCCCTCAACTGCCACATTACTCACCTTTGCATTCAAATCACCCATCACTATAACCCGGACTCGTGCAACAAAAGTACTAACACACTCACTCAGCTGCTCCCAAAACACTTGCCTCTCATGAGCTTTCTTCTCATGCCCAGGTGCATATGCACCAATAATCACCCAACTCCCTCCATCCACTTTCTGTTTTACCCATATCAATCTAGAGTTTACTTTCTTACACTCTATCACATATTTCCAGAACTCGTGTTTCATGAGTAGTGCTACTCCATCCTTTGCTCTTGTCCTCTCACTAACCCCTGACTTTACTCCCAAGACATTCCCAAACCACTCTTTCCCTTTACCCTTTAGCTTCGTTTCACTCAGAGCCAAAACATCCAGGTTCCTTTCCTCAAACATACTACCAATCTCTCCTTTTTTCTCATCTTGGTTACATCCACACACATTTAGAAACCCCAGTCTGAGCCTTCGAGGAGGATAAGCACTTCCCGCGTGATTCCTGTTTCCCCTTTTAGAAAATTAAAATACAAGGAGGGGAGGTTTTCTAGACCCCTGCTCCCGTCCCTTTTAGTCGCCTTTTGCGACACGTGGGGAATGCAAGGGAAGTATTCGTTTTCCTTTGTCCCCAGGGATATATATATATATATATATATATATATATATATATATATATATATATATATATATATATATATATATATATATATATATATATAAGTAAAGTGTTTTAGATATCTGGGAGTGGATCTGGCAGCGGATGGAACCATGGAAGCGGAAGTGGATCATAGGGTGGAGGAGGGGGCGAAAATTCTGGGAGCCTTAAAGAATGTGAGGAAGTCGAGAATATTATCTCGGAAAGCAAAAATGGGTATGTTTGAAGGAATAGTGGTTCCAACAATGTTGTATGGTTGCGAGGCGTGGGCTATGGATAGAGTTGTGCGCAGGAGGATGGATATGCTGGAAATGAGATGTTTGAGGACAATGTGTGGTGTGAGGTGGTTTGATCGAGTAAGTAACGTAAGGGTAAGAGAGATGTGTGGAAATAAAAAGAGCGTGGTTGAGAGAGCAGAAGAGGGTGTTTTGAAATGGTTTGGGCACATGGAGAGAATGAGTGAGGAAAGATTGACCAAGAGGATATATGTGTCGGAGGTGGAGGGAACGAGGAGAAGTGGGAGACCAAATTGGAGGTGGAAAGATGGAGTGAAAAAGATTTTGTGTGATCGGGGCCTGAACATGCAGGAGGGTGAAAGGAGGGTAAGGAATAGAGTGAATTGGATCGATGTGGTATACCGGGGTTGACGTGCTGTCAGTGGATTGAATCAGGGCATGTGAAGCGTCTGGGGTAAACCATGGAAAGCTGTGTAGGTATGTATATTTGCGTGTGTGGACGTATGTATATACATGTGTATGGGGGTGGGTTGGGCCATTTCTTTCGTTTGTTTCCTTGCGCTACCTCGCAAACGCGGGAGACAGTGACAAAGCAAAAAAAAAAAAATGTATATATATGTATATATATATATATATATATATATATATATATATATATATATATATATATATATATATATATATATATATGAGTACAGAATGGAAAAAGGTGAGAACAATGGAAGTAAGGGGAGTGGTGGAGGAATGGGATGTATTTAGGGAATCAGTGATGGATTGCGCAAAAGATGCTTGTGACATGAGAAGAGTGGGATGTGGGTTGATTAGAAAGGGTAGTGAGTGGTGGGATGAAGAAGTAAGAGTATTAGTGAAAGAGAAGAGAGAGGCATTTGGACGATTTTTGCAGGGAAAAAATGCAATTGAGTGGGAGATGTATAAAAGAAAGAGACAGGAGGTCAAGAGAAAGGTGGAAGAGGTGAAAAAAAGGGCAAATGAGAGTTGGGGTGAGAGAGTATCATTAAATTTTAGGGAGAATAAAAAGATGTTCTGGAAGGAGGTAAATAAAGTGCGTAAGACAAGGGAGCAAATGGGAACTTCAGTGAAGGGCGCAAATGGGGAGGTGATAACAAGTAGTGGTGATGTGAGAAGGAGATGGAGTGAGTATTTTGAAGGTTTGTTGAATGTGTTTGATGACAGAGTGGCAGATATAGGGTGTTTTGGTCGAGGTGGTGTGCAAAGTGAGAGGGTTAGGGAAAATGATTTGGTAAACAGAGAAGAGGTAGTGAAAGCTTTGCGGAAGATGAAAGCCGGCAAGGCAGCAGGTTTGGATGGTATTGCAGTGGAATTTATTAAAAAAGGGGGTGACTGTATTGTTGACTGGTTGGTAAGGTTATTTAATGTATGTATGACTCATGGTGAGGTGCCTGAGGATTGGCGGAATGCGTGCATAGTGCCATTGTACAAAGGCAAAGGGGATAAGAGTGAGTGCTCAAATTACAGAGGTATAAGTTTGTTGAGTATTCCTGGTAAATTATATGGGAGGGTATTGATTGAGAGGGGGAAGGCATGTACAGAGCATCAGATTGGGGAAGAGCAGTGTTGTTTCAGAAGTGGTAGAGGATGTGTGGATCAGGTGTTTGCTTTGAAGAATGTATGTGAGAAATACTTAGAAAAGCAAATGGATTTGTATGTAGCATTTATGGATCTGGAGAAGGCATATGATAGAGTTGATAGAGATGCTCTGTGGAAGGTATTAAGAATATATGGTGTGGGAGGAAAGTTGTTAGAAGCAGTGAAAAGTTTTTATCGAGGATGTAAGGCATGTGTACGTGTAGGAAGAGAGGAAAGTGATTGGTTCTCAGTGAATGTAGGTTTGCGGCAGGAGTGTGTGATGTCTCCATGGTTGTTTAATTTGTTTATGGATGGGGTAGTTAGGGAGGTAAATGCAAGAGTTTTGGAAAGAGGGGCAAGTATGAAGTCTGTTGTGGATGAGAGAGCTTGGGAAGTGAATCAGTTGTTGTTCGCTGATGATACAGCGCTGGTGGCTGATTCATGTGAGAAACTGCAGAAGCTGGTGACTGAGTTTGGTAAAGTGTGTGGAAGAAGAAAGTTAAGAGTAAATGTGAATAAGAGCAAGGTTATTAGGTACAGTAGGGTTGAGGGTCAAGTCAATTGGGAGGTGAGTTTGAATGGAGAAAAACTGGAGGAAGTGAAGTGTTTTAGATATCTGGGAGTGGATCTGGCAGCGGATGGAACCATGGAAGCGGAAGTGGATCATAGGGTGGGGGAGGGGGCGAAAATTCTGGGGGCCTTGAAGAATGTGTGGAAGTCGAGAACATTATCTCGGAAAGCAAAAATGGGTATGTTTGAAGGAATAGTGGTTCCAACAATGTTGTATGGTTGCGAGGCGTGGGCTATGGATGGAGTTGTGCGCAGGAGGATGGATGTGCTGGAAATGAGATGTTTGAGGACAATGTGTGGTGTGAGGTGGTTTGATCGAGTGAGTAACGTAAGGGTAAGAGAGATGTGTGGAAATAAAAAGAGCGTGGTTGAGAGAGCAGAAGAGGGTGTTTTGAAGTGGTTTGGGCACATGGAGAGGTTGAGTGAGGAAAGATTGACCAAGAGGATATATGTGTCGGAGGTGGAGGGAACAAGGAGAAGAGGGAGACCAAATTGGAGGTGGAAAGATGGAGTGAAAAAGATTTTGTGTGATCGGGGCCTGAACATGCAGGAGGGTGAAAGGAGAGCAAGGAATAGAGTGAATTGGAGCGATGTGGTATACCGGGGTTGACGTGCTGTCAGTGGATTGAATCAAGGCATGTGAAGCGTCTGGGGTAAGCCATGGAAAGCTGTGTAGGTATGTATATTTGCGTGTGTGGACGTATGTATATACATGTGTATGGTGGGGTTGGGCCATTTCTTTCGTCCGTTTCCTTGCGCTACCTCGCAAACGCGGGAGACAGCGACAAAGTATAATAAATATATAATATATATATATATATATATATATATATATATATATATATATATATATATATATATATATATATATATATATAGCTTTCATACTATTCGGCATTTCCCGCGTTAGCGAGGTAGCGTTAAGAACAGAGGACTGGACCTTTGAGGGAATATCCTCACCTGGCCCCCTTCTCTGTTCCTCCTTTTCGAAAATTAAAAAAAAGACAAAAGAGAGGGAAGGATTTCTAGCCCTCCGCTCCCTTCGTATTCCCTGCGTGTCGTAGAAGGCGACTAAAATTGAAGGTAGCGGGGGGCTGGAAATCCTTCCCTCTCTTTTTTTTTTTTTTTTTCCAAAAGAAGGAAAAGAAAAGGGGCCAGGTGAGGATATTCCCTCAAAGATCCAGTCCTCTGCTCTTAACGCTACCTCTTTTACACGGGAAATGGCGAATAGTAAGAAAAAACAAAAGAAAAATGACAGCGACAAAGCAAAAAAAAAAAAAATGTATATATATATATATATATATATATATATATATATATATATATATATATATATATATATATATGTATATATATATATATATATATATATATATATATATATATATATATATATATAGCTTTCATACTATTCGGCATTTCCCGCGTTAGCGAGGTAGCGTTAAGAACAGAGGACTGGACCTTTGAGGGAATATCCTCACCTGGCCCCCTTCTCTGTTGCTCCTTTTGGAAAATTAAAAAAAAGACAAAAGAGAGGGAAGGATTTCCAGCCCTCCGCTCCCTTCGTATTCCCTGCGTGTCGTAGAAGGCGACTAAAATTGAAGGGAGCGGGGGGGCTGGAAATCCTTCCCTTTTTTTTTTTTTTTCCAAAAGAAGGAAAAGAAAAGGGGCCAGGTGAGGATATTCCCTCACTCATTCTCTCCATGTGCCCAAACCATTTCAAAACACCCTCTTCTGCTCTCTCAACCACGCTCTTTTTATTTCCACACATCTCTCTTACCCTTACGTTACTCACTCGATCAAACCACCTCACACCACACATTGTCCTCAAACATCTCATTTCCAGCACATCCATCCTCCTGCGCACAACTCTATCCATAGCCCACGCCTCGCAACCATACAACATTGTTGGAACCACTATTCCTTCAAACATAACCATTTTTGCTTTCCGAGATAATGTTCTCGACTTCCACACATTCTTCAAGGCTCCCAGGATTTTCGCCCCCTCCCCCACCCTATGGAAAGGATCACAATTTTGCGCGTGATCAAGATATTCCTATGAGTCCACGGGGAAAATGAAACACGAAAAGTTCTCAAGTGCACTTTCGTGTAATAATCACATCATCAGGGGAGGCACAAGAGAGAAATATAACAGTCAGTTGATATACATCGAAGAGACGAAGGTAGGACGCCATTTGGTAAACATGTGATTGTCCAAAACATACAACGAGCGTTCATAAACTTATCATTTTACAAATTTTATCAACAATAAAGTTATCTTATTTGTATAGACCATCAGTAATATTAAGATCATAATTATTTGTGTATTTGATAACAGAAGATTCAATGATATTTCTCTTGGTAATAGAGTTAGAGTTAATAACTGAGATGGCGTTACTCCAGTCAATACAATGATCATAGTTTTTAACATTATTAAACAAGGCATTTTTCTGTTAGACTTAAGCAACATAAATATAGTATAAGAACGGGACAAGAATCAAATGCCTTGTTTAATCATGTTAAAAACTATGATCATTGTATTGACTGGAGTAACGCCATCTCAGTTATTAACTCTAACTCTATCACCAAGAGAAATATCATTGAATCTTCTATTATTAAATACACAAAGAATTATAATCTTAATATTAGTGATGGTCTATACAAATTAGATAACTTTATTGTTGATAAGATTTGTAAAATGATAAGTTTATGAACGCTCGTTGTATGTTTTGGACAATCACATGTTTACCAAATGGCGTCCTAGCTTCGTCTCTTCGATGTATATCAACTGACTGTTATATTTCTCGTGTCTCCCCTGATGATGTGATTATTACACGAAAGTGTACTTGGGAACTTTTCGTGTTTCATTTTCTCCGTGGACTCATAGGAATATATATATATATATATATATATATATATATATATATATATATATATATATATATATATATATATATATATATTTTTTTTTTTTTTTTTTTTTTTTTTTGCTTTGTCGCTGTCTCCCGCGTTTGCGAGGTAGCGCAAGGAAACAGACGAAAGAAATGGCCCAACCCACCCCCATACACATGCCTTGATTCAATCCACTGACAGCACGTCAACCCCGGTATACCACATCGCTCCAATTCACTCTATTCTTTGCCCTCCTTTCACCCTCCTGCATGTTCAGGCCCCGATCACACAAAATCTTTTTCACTCCATCTTTCCACCTCCAATTTGGTCTCCCTCTTCTCCTCGTTCCCTCCACCTCCGACACATATATCCTCTTGGTCAATCTTTCCTCACTCATTCTCTCCATGTGCCCAAACCATTTCAAAACACCCTCTTCTGCTCTCTCAACCACGCTCTTTTTATTTCCACACATCTCTCTTACCCTTACGTTACTTACTCGATCAAACCACCTCACACCACACATTGTCCTCAAACATCTCATTTCCAGCACATCCATCCTCCTGCGCACAACTCTATCCATAGTCCACGCCTCGCAACCATTGTTCGAACCACTATTCCTTCAAACATACCCATTTTTGCTTTCCGAGATAATGTTCTCGACTTCCACACATTCTTTAAGGCTCCCAGAATTTTCGCCCCCTCCCCCACCCTATGATCCACTTCCGCTTCCATGGTTCCATCCGCAGCCAGATCCACTCCCAGATATCTAAAACACTTCACTTCCTCCAGTTTTTCTCCATTCAAACTCACCTCCCAATTGAATTGACCCTCAACCCTACTGTACCTAATAACCTTGCTCTTATTCACATTTACTCATTTCACATTTTCTTCTTTCACACACTTTACCAAACTCAGTCACCAGCTTCTGCAGTTTCTCACATGAATCAGCCACCAACGCTGTATCATCAGCGAACATATATATATATATATATATATATATATATATATATATATATATATATATATATATATATATATATATGGTTGTATGGTTGCGAGGCGTGGGCTATGGATAGAGTTGTGCGCAGGAGGATGGATGTGCTGGAAATGAGATGTTTGAGGACAATGTGTGGTGTGAGGTGGTTTGATCGAGTAAGTAACGTAAGGGTAAGAGAGATGTGTGGAAATAAAAAGAGCGTGGTTGAGAGAGCAGAAGAGGGTGTTTTGAAATGGTTTGGGCACATGGAGAGAATGAGTGAGGAAAGATTGACCAAGAGGATATATGTGTCGGAGGTGGAGGGAACGAGGAGAAGAGGGAGACCAAATTGGAATTGGAAAGATGGAGTGAAAAGGATTTTGTGTGATCGGGGCCTGAACATGCAGGAGGGTGAAAGGAGGGCAAGGAATAGAGTGAATTGGAGCGATGTGGTATACAGGGGTTGACGTGCTGTCAGTGGATTGAATCAAGGCATGTGAAGCGTCCGGGGTAAACCAAGGAAAGCTGTGTAGGTATGTATATTTGCGTGTGTGGACGTGTGTATGTACATGTGTATGGGGGGGGTTGGGCCATTTCTTTCGTCTGTTTCCTTGCGCTACCTCGCAAACGCGGGAGACAGCGACAAAGTGTAAAAAAAAAAAAAAAAAAATATATATATATATATATATATATATATATATATATATATATATATATATATATATATATATATATATATATTCATATATATATATTCATATATATATATATATATATATATATATATATATATATATATATATATATATATATATATATATATATATATATATTCATATATATATATTCATATATATATATATATATATATATATATATATATATATATATATATATATATATATATATATATATTCATGAGAGGCAAGTGTTTTGGGAGCAGCTGAATGAGTGTGTTAGTGGTTCTGATGCACGAGACCGGGTTATAGTGATGGGTGATTTGAATGCAAAGGTGAGTAATGTGGCAGTTGAGGGAATAATTGGTGTACATGGGGTGTGCAGTGCTGTAAATGGAAATGGTGAAGAGCTTGTAGATTTATGTGCAGAAAAAGGACTGATGATTGGGAATACCTGGTTTAAAAAGCGAGATATACATAAGTATACTTATGTAAGTAGGAGAGGTGGCCAGAGAGCGTTATTGGATTACGTGTTTATTGACAGGCGCGCGAAAGAGAGACTTTTGGATGTTAATGTGCTGAGAGGTGCAACTGGAGGGATGTCTGATCATTATCTTGTGGAGGCTAAGGTGAAGATTTGTATGGGTTTTTAGAAAAGAAGAGTGAATGTTGGGTGAAGAGGGTGGTGAGAGTAAGTGAGCTTGGGAAGGAGACTTGTGTGAGGAAGTACCAGGAGAGACTGAGTACAGAATGGAAAAAGGTGAGAACAATGGAAGTAAGGGGAGTGGGGGAGGAATGGGATGTATTTAGGGAATCAGTGATGGATTGCGCAAAAGATGCTTGTGGCATGAGAAGAGTGGGAGGTGGGTTGATTAGAAAGGGTAGTGAGTGGTGGGATGAAGAAGTAAGAGTATTAGTGAAAGAGAAGAGAGAGGCATTTGGGCGATTTTTGCAGGGAAAAAATGCAGTTGAGTGGGAGACGTATAAAAGAAAGAGACAGGAGGTCAAGAGAAAGGTGCAAGAGGTGAAAAAAAGGGCAAATGAGAGTTGGGGTGAGAGAGTATCATTAAATTTTAGGGAGAATTAAAAGATGTTCTGGAAGGAGGTAAATAAGGTGCGTAAGACAAGGGAGCAAATGGGAACTTTAGTGAAGGGCGCAAATGGGGAGGTGATAACAAGTAGTGGTGATGTGAGAAGGAGATGGAGTGAGTATTTTGAAGGTTTGTTGAATGTGTTTGATGATAGAGTGGCAGATATAGGGTGTTTTGGTCGAGGTGGTGTGCAAAGTGAGAGGGTTAGGGAAAATGATTTGGTAAACAGAGAAGAGGTAGTAAAAGCTTTGCGGAAGATGAAAGCCAGCAAGGCAGCAGGTTTGGATGGTATTGCAGTGGAATTTATTAAAAAAGGGGGTGACTGTATTGTTGACTGGTTGGTAAGGTTATTTAATGTATGTATGACTCACGGTGAGGTGCCTGAGGATTGGCGGAATGCGTGCATAGTGCCATTGTACAAAGGCAAAGGGGATAAGAGTGAGTGCTCAAATTACAGAGGTATAAGTTTGTTGAGTATTCCTGGTAAATTATATGGGAGGGTACTGATTGAGAGGGTGAAGGCATGTACAGAGCATCAGATTGGGGAAGAGCAGTGTTGTTTTAGAAGTGGTAGAGGATGTGTGGTTCAGGTGTTTGCTTTGAAGAATGTATGTGAGAAATACTTAGAAAAGCAAATGGATTTGTATGTAGCATTTATGGATCTGGAGAAGGCATATGATAGAGTTGATAGAGATGCTCTGTGGAAGGTATTAAGAATATATGGTGTGGGAGGCAAGTTGTTAGAAGCAGTGAAAAGTTTTTATCGAGGATATAAGGCATGTGTACGTGTAGGAAGAGAAGAAAGTGATTGGTTCTCAGTGAATGTAGGTTTGCGGCAGGGGTGTGTGATGTCTCCATGGTTGTTTAATTTGTTTATGGATGGGGTTGTTAGGGAGGTGAATGCAAGAGTTTTGGAAAGAGGGGCAAGTATGAAGTCTGTTGGGGATGAGAGAGCTTGGGAAGTGAGTCAGTTGTTGTTCGCTGATGATACAGCGCTGGTGGATGATTCATGTGAGAAACTGCAGAAGCTGGTGACTGAGTTTGGTAAAGTGTGTGAAAGAAGAAAGTTAATAGTAAATATGAATAAGAACAAGGTTATTAGGTACAGTAGGGTTGAGGGTCAAGTCAATTGGGAGGTGAGTTTGAATGGAGAAAAACTGGAGGAAGTGAAGTGTTTTAGATATCTGGGAGTGGATCTGGCAGCGGATGGAACCATGGAAGCGGAAGTGGATCATAGGGTGGGGGAGGGGGCGAAAATTCTGGGAGCGTTGAAGAATGTGTGGAAGTCGAGAACATTATCTCGGAAAGCAAAAATGGGTATGTTTGAAGGAATAGTGGTTCCAACAATGTTGTATGGTTGCGAGGCGTGGGCTATTGACAGAGCTGTGCGCAGGAGGATGGATGTGCTGGAAATGAGATGTTTGAGGACAATGTGTGGTGTGAGGTGGTTTGATCGAGTAAGTAACGTAAGGGTAAGAGAGATGTGTGGAAATAAAAAGAGCGTGGTTGAGAGAGCAGAAGAGGGTGTTTTGAAATGGTTTGGGCACATGGAGAGAATGAGTGAGGAAAGATTGACCAAGAGGATATACGTGTCGGAGGTGGAGGGAACGAGGAGAAGAGGGAGACCAAATTGGAGGTGGAAAGATGGAGTGAAAAAGATTTTGTGTGATCGGGGCCTGAACATGCAGGAGGGTGAAAGGAGGGCAAGGAATAGAGTGAATTGGAGCGATGTGGTATACCGGGGTTGACGTGCTGTCAGTGGATTGAATCGGGGCATGTGAAGCGTCTGGGGTAAACCATGGAAAGCTGTGTAGGTATGTATATTTGCGTGTGTGGACGTATGTATATACATGTGTATGGGGGTGGTTTGGGCCATTTCTTTCGTCTGTTTCCTTGCGCTACCTCGCAAACGCGGGAGACAGCGACAAAGGAAAAAAAAAAAATATATATATATATATATATATATATATATATATATATATATATATTTACACACATACACAAAGGGGGAGAGAGAGAGAGAGAGAGAGAGAGAGAGAGAGAGAGAGAGAGAGAGAGAGAGAGAGAGAGAGAGAGAGAGAGAGAGAGAGGGTTTATTTCATTTCCTTGATCATCGCCGCCCTAGTTCCTATTGTCGGGTCAACTAACGTAAAAATGATAAGAATTTCTTTCGTAATGTTTCCCTTACTTGTAGGAAGTATATGATCTTTTAGGATTCGTTTTGCTATCTTCAGAGATATATGCTTCATATTGACCTTTGTTTAGTCTACTAAGTTTTCTAGTTGCCCTGCTCAGATCTCCTTATCTTGCTGTGTCATGTTGGTTATGTGTGTCTATGTTGTAGCCTTTTTGATGTATCTTTTTCGCTATGAGGTAAAGACATTTCTTCAACACTACTAAACACTTTGTCAGTCATGCGTTGGTCTCAAACTACGGATCAATGTAGTTGGATGGAGGATCATTCATGTGTTGTACGACTCTATGTTTGACGTCATCATCATCCCTGTCCATATTTCCATTATGCTCTTATAGCCAGCTTGTGGGAGGACGGAGCGAGAGAGAGAGAGGAATATCAGGTTTTGATGACTGGATAACTGTTCCCTCCAGCTGGTGACCAAGTTGTTACTTCTCGCTTATTATCTTCATCTTTCAAAAACCTTTCTCTGATGTGAGGGCAGTCCTTCATGGGGTGATGTAATCCTTATTCCCAAGCATTACGAGGTTATCTGGCAGGTATATTATGACAGTAAGTGAAATAATGATGCTATGACCGGGTTGTGACTACAGGAAGTCAGCTGGTGTTGACTGAGCCAGCTACCACCATCTGGTTGGTTGGCTCACTCACTGTGAATGTGGCAGGAGCTTCCGCTACCCAGCCCTGGAGGCCTCCTGATCATATCTTGTGGCTCATAACTTCTGTGGAAACAAACTTGTATCTTCATATAACTTCTGAGGAAACAAACTTGTATCTTCATATAACAGAAAGACACACAAGTGGTATACCAGACATATAACACCTAACTGTTACATGAGTCATGTATACTAACATAGACTCATGCACTAATGTTGGATGAGTCATGTATACTAACATAGACTCTTACACTAATGTTAGATGAGTCATGTATACTAACATAGACTCTTACACTAATGTTAGATGAGTCATGTATACTAACATAGACTCTTACACTAATGCTAGATGAGTCATGTATACTAACATAGACTCTTACACTAATGTTGGATGAGTCATGTATACTAACATAGACTCTTACACTAATGTTAGATGAGTCATGTATACTAACATAGACTCTTACACTAATGTTGGATGAGTCATGTATACTAACATAGACTCATGCACTAATGTTAGATGAGTCATGTATACTAACATAGACTCTTACACTAATGTTGGATGAGTCATGTATACTAACATAGACTCATGCACTAATGTTAGATGAATCATGTATACTAACATAGACTCATGCACTAATGTTAGATGAGTCGTGTACACTAACATAGACTCATGCACTAATGTTAGATGAGTCATGTATACTAACATAAGACTCATGCACTAATGTTAGATGAGTCATGTATACTAACATAGACTCTTACACTAATGTTAGATGAGTCATGTATACTAACATAGACTCTTACACTAATGCTAGATGAGTCATGTATACTAACATAGACTCTTACACTAATGTTGGATGAGTCATGTATACTAACATAGACTCTTACACTAATGTTAGATGAGTCATGTATACTAACATAGACTCTTACACTAATGTTGGATGAGTCATGTATACTAACATAGACTCATGCACTAATGTTAGATGAGTCATGTATACTAACATAGACTCTTACACTAATGTTGGATGAGTCATGTATACTAACATAGACTCATGCACTAATGTTAGATGAATCATGTATACTAACATAGACTCATGCACTAATGTTAGATGAGTCGTGTACACTAACATAGACTCATGCACTAATGTTAGATGAGTCATGTATACTAACATAGACTCATGCACTAATGTTAGATGAGTCATGTATACTAACATAGACTCATGCACTAATGTTAGATGAGTCATGTATACTAACATAAGACTCATGCACTAATGTTAGATGAGTCATGTATACTAACATAGACTCATGCACTAATGTTAGATGAGTCATGTACACTAACATAGACTCATGCACTAATGTTAGATGAATCATTTATACTAACAGACTCATGCACTAATGTTAGATGAGTCATGTACACTAACATAGACTCATGCACTAATGTTAGATGAGTCATGTATACTAACATAAGACTCATGCACTAATGTTAAATGAGTCATGTATACTAACATAAGACTCATGTACTAATGTTAGATGAGTCATGTATACTAACATAGACTCTTACACTAATGTTGGATGAGTCATGTATACTAACATAGACTCTTACACTAATGTTGGATGAGTCATGTATACTAACATAGACTCATGCACTAATGTTAGATGAGTCATGTATACTAACATAGACTCATGCACTAATGTTAGATGAGTCATGTACACTAACATAGACTCATGCACTAATGTTAGATGAGTCATGTATACTTACATAGACTCATGCACTAATGTTAGATGAGTCATGTATACTAACATAGATTCATGCACTAATGTTAGATGAGTCATGTACACTAACATAGACTCATGCACTAATGTTAGATGAATCATGCACACTAACATAAGACTCATGCATTAATGTTAGATGAGCCATGTATACTAACATAAGACTCATGCACTAATGTTAGATGAGTCATGTATACTAACATAAGACTCATGCACTTATGTTAGATGAGTCATGTATACTAACATAAGACTCATGCACTAATGTTAGATGAGTCATGTACACTAACATAGACTCCTGCATTAATGTTAGATGAGTCATGTATACTAACATAAGACTCATGTTGTAGTAATAACAAGTGTATATTCATAGTGTTGTACTTACAGGCAGATCAGCCTGTTGTTGTGGTAGGACCTCCTGCGTGTGGCAAGACAACAACAACAAGGATAGCGTTACGTGCCCTGACTGACTGGGTAAGTTACTAACTACAACATTGTCAGATTGTGTTTCTTCAGTTCAAATTCATCACAACAGAAACCAACAACATCCAGAATCCAGGGAAAAGAGAAGAGTGAGGAGTGATCTGATCATGGTCTTGAAGTAGTTAAACCAGTTTAGTGAAGTCAACGGTGAACTGTTCTTGAAATGATATTACAGTCATACCACTACCAATAACAATGTGGAGGGTACACATAAACATGTGGAGGGTACACATGAAATGTGGAGGGTACACATAAACATGTGGAGGGTACACATGAAATGTGGAGGGTACACATAAGATGTGGAGGGAATATATAAGATGTGGAGGATACACAGAAAATGTAGAGGGTACACATAAGATGTGGAGGGTACACATAAGATGTGGAGGAATATATAATATGTGGAGGGTATACAGAACATATAGAGTACACATAAGATGTAGAGTGTACACATTAAATGTGGAGGGAATATATAACATGTGGAGGGAACACATAAGATGTGGAAGAAAAACAAATGATGTCGAGAGTACACATAAGATGTGCAGGGTACACGTTAGATGTAGAGGGTACACATAAGATGTGGAGGGTACGCTCAACATATGGAGGATGCACATAAAATGTGGAGGGTACATAAGAGATATGGAGGGTAAATATTAGATGTGGAGGATACACATAAGATGTGGAAGGTATATATGAGATGTTGAGGGTACACATAGGATGTGCAGGGTACATAAGATATGTCTAGGGAACACATAAGATGTGGAGGATATACATAAGATGTGGAGGGTACATATGAGATGTAGAGGGTATATATTAGATGTGAAGGGTACACTTAAGATGTGGATGGTACACATAAGATGTGGAGGATACTAATGAGATGTGGAATGTACACCTAAGATCTGGAGGGTAGATATGACATGTGGAGGGTACACATAAGATGTGTAGGGTATACATAAGACGTGATATGCATACAAAAGATGTGGAGGGTACATATGAGGTGTGGAGGGTACATGTAAGATGTGAAGGATACAAAAGATGTGGATGGTACATATGAGGTGAGGAGGGTACATATAAGATGTGGAGGGTACATATGAGATGTGGAGGGTACACTTAAGATATGGAGGGTACAAATAAGATGTGGAGGGTATATATAAGATATGGAGGATACATATGAGATGTGGAGGGTACGTACATGATGTGGAGGGTATGCATAAGATGTGGAGGGCATATATGAGACGTAGAGATTACACATAAGATGTTGAGGGTATACATAAGATGTGGAGGGTGCATATGAGATATGAAAGAAACACATAAGATGTAGAGGGTACACATAAGATGTAGAGGGTACACATAAGGTGTAGAGGGTACACATAAGATGTGGAGGGTATACATGATATGTGAAGGGTAAACATAAGATGTGGGGGTTACACATAAGAAGCAGAGGGTACGCATACGATGTGGAGTGCACACATGAGATGTGGAGGTTACACACATGATGTTCAGGGTACGCATTAGATGTGGAGGGTAAATTCAACATGGCATTGGTAAATATAAGAAGTGGAGGATCTACATAAGATGTGATGGGTACATATGAAATGTGGAGGGTACATATAAGATGTGAAGGGTACACTTAAGGTGTGAAGGGTACACATAAGATGTGTAGGGTATACATAAGATGTGGAAGGCATACAAAAGATGTGGAGGGTACATATGAGGTGTGGAGGGTACATATAAGATGTGGAGAGTATATAGAAGTTGGGGAGGATGCATCTAAGATGTGGAGGGTACAGACAAGATGTAGAGGGTATATATAAGATGTGGAGGGAACATATGAGATGTGGAGGGCATACATATGATGTGTAGGGTAGGCATAAGATGTGGAGGGTATACATGAGATGTGAAGGGTAAACATAAGATGTGGAGGGTACACATAAGAAGTGGAGGGTACACATAAGAAGTGAAAGGCACACATGAGATGTGAGGGTACACATATGATGTTCATGGTACGCATAAGATGTGTGAGGTACACACAACATGAGGATGGTACATATAAGGAGTAGAGGGTATACAAAAGATGTGGAGGGTACATATGACATATGGAGGGTACACGCAACATGTGAAGGGTACACATAAGATGTGGAGGGAGCATATAAGATGTGGAGGGTACACGTAAGGTGTGGAGGGTAAACATAAGATGTGAAGGGTACACATAAGATGCGGAGGATACACATAAGATGTGGAGGGTAGACATAAGAAGTGGAGGGTACACGCAAAATGTGGATGGTACATATATGGTGTAGAGGGTACGCATAAGATGTGGAGGGTACAAGCAACATGTGGATGGTGCATATAAGATGTGGAAGGTACACAATGTGGAGGGTACACACAACATGTGGAGAGTACACATAAGATGTGGGGGGTTCACTTAAGATTTGGAGGGTACACAAAAGATGTGGAGGGTACATATAAGATATGTAGGGTACTTATGAGATGTGGAGGGTACAGAAAATATGAAGAGGGTACAGAAAATATGAAGAGGGTACACATAAGATGTGGAGGGTACATATAAGATATGGAGGGTACATATGTGGTGTAGAGGGTGCATATAAGATGTGGAGGATACATACGAGATGTGGAGGGTACATATAAGATGTGGAAAGTACACATAAGATGAGGAGGGTATATTTAAGATGTGGAAGTACATATGAGATGTGGAGGGTACACATATGATGTGAAGAGCATGCATAAGATGTGGAGGGTACACATGAGATGTGGAGGGTACACATAAGATGTAGAGGGTACACGCAACATGTGGATGGTACATTTAAGGTGTGGATGCTACACATAAGATGTGGAGGGTATAGATATGATGTGGACGGTACACGCAACATACGGATGGTACATACGAGATGTGGAGGGTACACATAAGATGAGGAGGATACAGAGAATATGTGGAGTGTACATATATGATGTGATGGGTACAGGCTACATATGGAGGGTACTCATAAGGTGTGGAGGGTATACATAAGATGTGGAGGGGACAAATAAGATGTGAAGGGTACACATGAGATAGGGAGGGTACACATATCATGTTCAGGATACGCATAAGATGTGGAGGGTACACGCAACATGTGGATTGTACATATATGGAGTGTACATATATGATGTGAAGGGTACAGGCTACATTTGGAGGGTACTCATAAGGTACGGAGGGTATATATAAGATGTGGAGGGGACAAATAAGATGTGAAGGGTACACATGATTTAGGGAGGGTACACATATGATGTTCAGGACACCGTAAGATGTGGAGGGTACATGCAACATGTGGATTGTACATATATGGTGTGTACACATAAGATGTGTTGGGTACATATGAGATATGAGGGGTACACGTACCATATGGAGGGTACACATAAGATGTGGAGGGTAAATATGAGATGTGAAGGTTACACGCACCATGTGGAGGGTACACATAAGATGTGGAGGAAACTTATAAGATATGGAGGATTCACATAAGATGTGGAGGGTAAAGATAAGATATGAAGGGTACACATAAGATGAGGTGGGTACGCATAAGATGTGGAGAGTAGACGTAAGAAGTGGAGGATACACGCAAAATGTGGATGGTACATGTATGGTGTGGAGGATGCACACAAGATGTGGAGGGTACACGCAACATGTGGATGGTGCATATAAGATGTGGAGAACACACATAAGATGTGGAGGGTACACACAGCATGAGGAGAGTACACATAAGACGTAGAGTGTACAAATAAGATTTGGAGGGTACACATAAGATGTGGAGGGTACACATAAGATGTGGAGGGTACACATAAGATATGGAGAGTACGTATGTGATGTGGAGGGTAGAGACAACATGTGTAAGGTACACATAAGATGTGGAGGGTGCACATGAGTAATGAATGGTACACATAAAATGTGGAGGGTACACATGATATGTGGAAGGTAGACATAAGATGTGGAGGGTACACATAAGATGTGAAGGGTACACATTTGATATAGAGGGTACATATGAGATGTAGAGGGTGCATATGTTGTGTAAAGGGTACATATGAGTTGTGGAGGGTACACATAAGATGTAGATAATACACACAAGATGTGGAGGGTAAATATATATGATATGGAGGTACAAATTAGATGTGGATGGTACACATATGATGTGGAGGGTATGCATAAGATGTGGAGGGCACATGTGAGATGCCGAAGGTACACATAAGATGTGGAGGGCATATATAAGATGTAGAGGGTACATTTGAGATGTAGAGGGTAAACATAAGATATGGAGGGTACACATTAAAAGGAGAGTACACATAAGATGTGGAGGGCAAAGATAAGATGTGGAGGGTACACATATGATGTAGAGGGTACACATAAGATGTGGAGTTTACACGAAACATGTGGATGGTACATATAAGGTGTGGAGGGTACACGTAAGATGTGGAGGGTACATATGAGATATGGAGGGCACACACAACATGTGGAGGGTGCACATAAGATGTTGAGGGAATACATGAGATTTGGAAGGTAAACATAAGATAAGGAGGGTACACAAAAGATTTTGAGGGTACACATAAGATGTGGAGGGTACACATAAGATGTGGAGGGTACACATAAGATGTGGAGGGTACACATAAGATGTAGAGGGTACACGCAACATGTGACTGGTACATATAAGGTGTGGAGATTACATATAAGATGTGGAGGGTAGAGATAGGATGTGGACGGTACACGCAACATGTGGATGGTACGTATAAGATGTGGAAGGTACACATAAGATATGGAGGGTACAGAGAATATGTGGAGGGTACACATAAGATGTGAAGGGTACAGGCAACATATGGAGGGTTCTCATAACATGTGCAGGGTATACATGAGTTGTGGAGGGTACACATATTATGTTCAGGGTACGCATAAGATGTGGGGGGCGCATGCAACATGTGGATGGTACATATAAGATGGGATGGGTACACATAAGATGTGGAGAGTATATATAAGATGTGGAGGGTACATATAAGTGGAGGGGACTTATAAGATATGGAGGGTACACATAAGATATGGAGTGTAAGCGTAAGATGTGAAGGGTACACATAAGATGCAGAGGGTGCACATAAGATGTGCAGGGTAGACGTAAGAAATGGATGGTATACGCAAAATGTGGATGGTATATGTATGTTGTGGAGGGTACACATAAGATTTGAAGGGTACACGCAACATATGAATGGTGCATATAAGATGTGGAGGCTACACATAAGATGTGGAGGGTACACATAAGATGTGGAGGGTACGCAAAACATTAGGAGAGTACACATAAGACGTGGAGTGTACATATAACATCTAGAGGGTATACATAAGATGTGGAGGGTACATATAAGATATGGAGGGTATATATGAGATGTGGAGGGTACAGACAACATTTGGAGGGGACGCATAAGATGTGGAGGGTACCTATGAGATATGGAGGGTACACCTAAGATGTGGAGGGTACACATGATATGTGGAAGGTAGACATAAGATGTGAAGGGTACTCATGAGATGTGGAGGGTACATATAAGATATGGAGGGTACACATATGATGTGGAGAGTCCACAAAACATATGGAGGGTACACATGAGATATGGAGTGTACACAGAACATATGGAGTATACACCTGAGATGTGGAGGGTCCATAAAAGAAATGGAGGATACTAATGAGATATGGAGGGTATACATAAGATGTGGAGGATACATATGAGATGTGGAAGGTACACATAAGATGTGGAGATTACACATAAGATGTGGAGGGTATTTAAAGATGTGAAGGTAAATATGAGATGTGGAGGGTACACATATGATGTGAAGGGTATGCATAAGATATGGAGGGCATATATGAGATGTGGAGGGTACACATAATATGTGAAGGGTAAAAATAATATGTGGAGGGTACATATAAGAAGTGGAGTGTACACATATGATGTGGAGAGCACACATGAGATGTGGACGGTACACAAATGATGTTCAGGATACGCATAAGATGTGGAGGGTACACGCAACATGTGGATGGTACATAGACGGTGTGGAGGGTACACATAGGTTGTGGAGGGTATATATGAGATATGGAGGGTACGCACAACATATGGAGGGTACACATAAGATGTGGATGGTACATATAAGAAGTGGAGTGTACACATAAGATGTGGAGGGCACACATGAGATGTAGAGGATACACCAATGATGTTCAGGATACGCATAAGATGTGGAAGGTACACGCAACATATGGATGGTACATAGAAGGTGTGGAGGGTACACATAGGTTGTGGAGGATACATATGAGATATGGAGGGTACGCGCAAAACATGGAGGGTACATATAGGATGTGGAGGGAACATATAAGATGTGGAAGGTACACACAACATGTGGAGAGTACACACAAAACGTGGAAGGTACACTTAATTTTTGAAGGGCATACATAAGGAGGTGGAGGGTACATATAAGATATGGAGGGTACATATGAGATGTGAAGTTTACAGACAACATGTGAAGGGTACACATACGATGTGGAGGGTACACATAAGATGTGGAGGGTGCACTTGATATGTGGAAGGCAGACATAAGATGTGGAGGGTACACAAAAGATGTGGAGGGTACACATGAGATGTGGAGGGTACACATGAGATGTGGAGGGTACACATGAGATGTGGAGGGTACACATATGATGTGGAGGGCACACAGAACATATGGAGGGTACGCATAAGATATGGAGGGTACACAGAACATATGGAGACTACACCTAAGATGTAGAGAGTAAACATAAGATATGGAGGATACTAAGAGATATGGAGAGTATACATAAAATGTGGAGGGTATATATCAGATGTGGAAGGTACATATGTGATGTAGAGGGTACATGTAAGATGTGGAGGATACATATGAGTTGTGGGGGGTACACATAAGATGTGGAGAGTACACATAAGATGTGGAGGGTATATATAAGATGTGGAGGTATATATGAGATATGGAAGGTACACTTATGATGTGCAGGGTATGCACAAGATATGGCGGGCACATATGAGATATGGAGGGTACACATATGATGTGCAGGGTATATGTAAGAAGTGGAGGGTACATATGAGATATTGAGGGTAAATATAAGATATGGAGGGTACACATTAGAAAGAGGATACACATGAGATGTGGAGGGCTTGCATAAGCTGTGGAGGGTACACATATGATGTGGAGGGTAACATAAGGTGTGGAGGTTACATGCAACATGTGGATGGTGCATATACAGTATGGAGGGTACACGTAAGATGTGGAGGGTACGTATGAGATATGGAGGGCACGCAAAACATGTGGAGGATACACTTAAGATGTAGAGGGTAAACATAAGATATGGAGAGTCCACATAAGAAATGCAGTGTACACATAAGACGTGGAGGGCACACATGAGATATGGAGGGTGCACATAAGATGTAGAGGGTAAACATAAGATTAGAAGGGTACACAAATGTTTCTGAGGGTACACATAAGATTTAGAGGGTACACATAAGATGTAGAGGGTACACGCAACATGTGGATGGTGCATATAAGGTGTGGAGGGTACACATAAGATGTAGAGGGTACACATAAGATGTGGAGGGCACACACAACATGTGGATGGTACTTGTAAGATATGGAGGGTACACATAAGATATGGAGGGTACACAGACTATTTGGAGTGTACACATAAGATGTGGAGGGTACAGGCAACATGTGGAGGGTACAATAAGGTGTGGAGGGTATACATAAAATGTTGAGGGTACATATAAGATGTGGAAGGAACATATCTGATGTGGAGGGTACACATAAGATGTGGAGGGTACACATAAGATGTGGAGGGTACATATAAGATTGGAGGATACATAAGAGATATGGAGGGTATAGAAAACATGTGGAGGCTACATATAAGATGTGGACGGTACATATGAGATATGGAGGGTACACGTAAAATGTGGAGGATGCTCATGATATGTGGAAGATAGACATAAGATGTGGAGGATACACATGTTAAGGGTGGACATAAGAAGTGGAGGGTACACGCAAAATGTAGATAGTACATATATGGTGTGGAGGGTACACATAAGATCTGGAGAGTACACACAACATGTGGATGGTTCATATAAGATGTGGAGGGTACACATAAAATTTGGAGGATACACATAATATATGGATGGTACATATAAGATATGGAGGGTTCATATTAGATGTAGAGGGGTAGAGACAACATGTGGAGGGTACACATAAGATGTGAGGGGTATATATGAAATATGGAGGGTACACATAAGATGTGGAGGGTACACATATGATGTGGAGGGTACACAGAATATATGGAATGTACACACAAGATATGGAAGGTACACAGAGCTTATGGAGGCTACACCTGAGATGTGGAGAGTACACATAAGAAATGGAGGATACTAAAGAGATATTGATTGTATACATAAGATGTGGAGGGTACTTATGAGATGTAAGGGTACATATGTGGTGTAGAGGATACATATAAGATGTGGAGGATACATATGAGATATGGAGGGTACGCTTAAGATGTGGAGAGTACACATAACATGTGGAGGTAATATATAAGATGTGGAGGTACATATGAGATGTGGAGGGTACTCATATAATGTGGAGGGTATGTATAAGATGTGGAGGGCACATATGAGATGTTGAGGGTACACATAAGATGTGAATGGTAATAATAAGGTATGGAGTGTCCACATAAGAAGTGGAGGGTACACTTAAGATGTGGAGGGCGTACATAAGATGTTGGGGGGTACACATATGATAGTCATGGTACGCATAAGAGGTGGAGGGTATACGCAACAGATGGATGGTACATTTAAGGAGTGGAGGGTACGCATAAGATGTGGAGGGTACATATGAGATTTGGAGGGTACACTCAACATGTGGAGGGTACACATAAGATATGGAGGGGACATTTAAGATGTGAAAGGTACACATAAGATGTGGAAGGTAAACATAAGATGTGAAGGGTACACATAAGATATGAAGGGCACACATAAGATGTGGAGGGTACATATAAGATATAGAGGATACATATGAGATGTGAAGGATACAGACAACATGTAAAGGGTAAATATAAGATGTGGAGGGTACATATGAGATATGGAGGGTAAACCTAAGATATGGAGGGTACACATGATATATAGAAGGTAGACATAAGATATGGAGGGTATACATAAGACATGGAGGGTAGACATAAAAAGTGGAGGGTACATCTAAAATGTGGATAGTACATGAATGGTGTGGAGGGTGCACGCATCATGTGAATGGCTCATATAAGATGTGGAGGGTACACCTAAGATTTGGAGGGTACACATAAGATGTGGAGGGTAAACACAACATATGGAGAGTACACATAAGACGTGGAAGGTACACAAGATTTGGAGGGTATACATAAGATGTAGAGGTTACATACATGATATGGAGGGTATGTATGAGATTTGGAGCTTACAGACAAGATGTGAAGGGTACACATAAGATGTGGAGGGTACATATGACATATAGAGGGTACACCTAAAATGTTGAGGGTACACATGATATGTGGAAGGTAGACATAAGAAGTGAAGTGTACACATAAGATATGGAGGATACTGATGAGATGTGGAGGGTATACATAAGATGTGGAGGGTACATATGAGATATGCAGGGTACACATAATATTTGGAGGGTACTTATGATATGTGGAAGGTAGACATAAGATTTGGGGGGAACACATAAGAAGTGGAGGGTACACATAAGAGGTGATGTGAGAAGGAGATGGAGTGAGTATTTTGAAGGTTTGTTGAATGTGTTTGATGATAGAGTGGCAGATATAGGGTGTTTTGGTCGAGGTAGTGTGCAGAGTGAGAAGGTTAGGGAATATGATTTGGTAAACAGAGAAGTGGTAGTAAAAGCTTTGCGGAAGATGATATTAGGCAAGAAAGCGGGTTTGGATGATATTGCAATGGAATTTATTAAAAAAGTGGGTGACTGTATTGTTGACTGGTTAGTAAGGTTATTTAATGTATGTATGACTCATGGTGAGGTGCTTGAGGATTGGCGGAATGCTTGCATAGTGCCATTGTACAAAGGCAAAGGGGATAAGAATGACTGCTCAAATTACAGAGGTATAAGTTTGTTGAGTATTCCTGGTACATTATATGGGAGGGTATTGATTGAGAGGGTGAAGGCATGTACAGAGCATCAGATTGGGGAAGAGCAGTGTGTTTTCAGAAGTGGTAGAGGATGTGTGGATCAGGTGTTTGCTTTGAAGAATGTGTGTGAGAAGTACTTAGAAAAGCAAGTGGATTTGCATGTAGCATTTATGGATCTGGAGAAGGCATATGATAGAGTTGATAGAGATGCTCTCTGGAAGATATTAAGATTGTATGGTGTGGTTTAGTCACGTGGAGAGAATGAGTGAGGAAAGATTGACAAAGAGAATATATGTGTCAGAGGTGGAGAGAACGAGAAGTGGGAAACAAACTGGAGGTGGAAAGATGGAGTGAAAAAGATTTTGAGTGATCGGGGCCTGAACATGTAGTAGGGTGAAAGGCGTGCAAGGAATAGAGTAAATTGGAACGATATCGTATACCGGGGTCGACGTGCTGCAACGGGAATGAATAAAGGCACACAGTACATATGAATTATGTACATATATATATATATATATATATATATATATATATATATATATATATATATATATATATATATATATATATATATATATATATTTTTTTTTTTTTTCTTTCTTTTTTTTGCTTTGTCACTGTCTCCCCCGTTTGCGAGGTAGCGCAAGGAAACAGACGAAAGAAATGGACCAACCCACCCCCATACACATGTATATACGTATTACGTCCACACACGCAAATATACATACCTACACAGCTTTCCATGGTTTACCCCAGACGCTTCACATGCCCTGATTCAATCCACTGACAGCACGTCAACCCCGGTATACCACATCGATCCAATTCACCCTATTCCTTGCCCTCCTTTCACCCTCCTGCATGTTCAGGCCCCGATCACACAAAATCTTTTTCACTCCATCTTTCCACCTCCAATTTGGTCTCCCACTTCTCCTCGTTCCCTCCACCTCCGACACATATATCCTCTTGGTCAATCTTTCCTCACTCATTCTCTCCATGTGCCCAAACCATTTCAAAACACCCTCTTCTGCTCTCTCAACCACGCTCTTTTTATTTCCTCACATCTCTCTCACCCTTACATTAATTACTCGATCAAACCACCTCACACCACACATTGTCCTTAAACATCTCATTTCCAGTACATCCATCCGCCTGCGCACAACTCTTTCCATAGCCCACGCCTCGCAACCATACAACATTGTTGGAACCACTATTCCTTCAGAACATACCCATTTTTGCTTTCCAAGATAATGTTCTCGACTTCCACACATTCTTCAAGGCTCCCAGGATTTTCGCCCCCTCCCCCACCCTATGATCCACTTCCGCTTCCATGGTTCCATCCGCTGCCAGATCCACTCCCAGATATCTAAAACACTTTACTTCCTCCAGTTTTTCTCCATTCAAACTTACCTCCCAATTGACTTGACCCTCAACCCTACTGTACCTAATAACCTTGCTCTTATTCACATTTACTCTTAACTTTCTTCTTTCACACGCTTTACCAAACTCTGTCACCAGCTTCTGCAGTTTCTCACATGAATAAGCCACCAGCGCTGTATCATCAGCGAACAACAACTGACTCACTTCCCAAGCTCTCTCATCCCCAACAGACTTCATACTTGCCCCTCTTTCCAAAACTCTTGCATTCACCTCACTAACAACCCCATCCATAAACAAATTAAACAACCATGGAGACATCACACACCCCTGCCGCAAACCTACATTCACTGAGAACCAATCACTTTCCTCTCTTCCTACACGTACACATGCCTTACATCCTCGATAAAAACTTTTCACTGCTTCTAACAACTTGCCTCCCACACCATATATTCTTAATACCTTCTACAGAGCATCTCTATCAACTCTATCATATGCCTTCTCCAGATCCATAAATGCTACATTACAAATCCATTTGCTTTTCTAAGTATTTCTCACATACATTCTTCAAAGCAAACACCTGATCCACACATCCTCTACCACTTCTGAAACCACACTGCTCTTCCCCAATCTGATGCTCTGTACATGCCTTCACCCTCTCAATCAATACCCTCCCATATAATTTACCAGGAATACTCAACAAACTTATACCTCTGTAATTTGAGCACTCACTCTTATCCCCTTTGCCTTTGTACAATGGCACTATGCACGCATTCCGCCAATCCTCAGGCACCTCACCATGAGTCATACATACATTAAATAACCTTACCAGCCAGTCAATAATACAGTCACCCCCTTTTTAATAAATTCCACTGCAATACCATCCAACCTGCTGCCTTGCCGGCTTTCATCTTCCGCAAAGCTTTTACTACCTCTTCTCTGTTTACCAAATCATTTTCCCTAACCCTCTCACTTTGCACACCACCTCGACCAAAACACCCTATATCTGCCACTCTATCATCAAACACATTCAACAAACCTTCAAAATACTCACTCCATCTTCTTCTCACGTCACCACTAATAGTTATCACCTCCCCATTTGCGCCCCTCACTGAAGTTCCCATTTGCTCCCTTGTCTTGCGCACTTTATTTACCTCCTTCTAGAACATCTTTTTATTCTCCCTAAAATTTAATGATACTCTCTCACCCCAACTCTCATTTGCCCTCTTTTTCACCTCTTGCACCTTTCTCTTGACCTCCTGTCTCTTTCTTTTATACATCTCCCACTCAATTGCATTTTTTCCCTGCAAAAATTGTCCAAATGCCTCTCTCTTCTCTTACACCAATAATCTTACTTCTTCATCCCACCACTCACTACCCTTTCTAATCAACCCACCTCCCACTCTTCTCATGCCACAAGCATCTTTTGCGCAATGCATCACTGATTCCCTAAATACATCCCATTCCTCCCCCACTCCCCTTACTTCCATTGTTCTCACCTTTTTCCATTCTGTACTCGGTCTCTCCTGGTACTTCCTCACACAAGTCTCCTTCCCAAGCTCACTTACTCTCACCACCCTCTTCACCCCGACATTCACTCTTCTTTTCTGAAAACCCATACAAATCTTCACCTTAGCCTCCACAAGATAATGATCAGACATCCCTCCAATTGCACCTCTCAGCACATTAACATCCAAAAGTCTCTCTTTCGCGCGCCTGTCAATTAACACGTAATCCAATAACGCTCTCTGGCCATCTCTCATACTTACATACGTATACTTATGTATATCTCGCTTTTTAAACAAGGTATTCCCAATCACCAGTCCTTTTTCAGCACATTAATCTACAAGCTCTTCACCATTTCCATTTATAACACTGAATACCCCATGTATACCAATTATTCCCTCAACTGCCACATTACTCACCTTTGCATTCAAATCACCCATCACTATAACCCGGTCTCGTGCATCAAAACCACTAACACACTCATTCAGCTGCTCCCAAAACACTTGCCTCTCATGATCTTCCTTCTCATGCCCAGGTGCATATGCACCAAGATCACCCATCTCTCCATCAACTTAGGGAAAATGATTTGGTAAATAGAGAAGAGGTAGTAAAAGCTTTACGGAAGATGAAAGCCGGCAAGGCAGCAGCTTTGGATGGTATTGCAGTGGAATGTATTAAAAAAGGGGGTGGCTGTATTGTTGACTGGTTGGTAAGGTTATTTAATGTATGTATGACTCATGGTGAGGTGCCTGAGGATTGGCGGAATGCTTGCATAGTGCCATTGTACAAAGGCAAAGGGGATAAGAGTGAGTGCTCAAATTACAGAGGTATAAGTTTGTTGAGTATTCCTGGTAAATTATATGGGAGAGTATTGATTGAGAGGATGAAGGCTTGTACATAGCATCAGATTGGGGAAGAGCAGTGTGATTTAAGAAGTGGTAGACGATGTGTGGATCAGGTGTTTGCTTTGAAGAATGTATATGAGAAATACTTAGAAAAACAAATGGATTTGTATGTAGCATTTATGGATCTGGAGAAGGCATATGATAGAGTTGATAGAGATGCTCTGTGGAAGGTATTAAGAATATATAGTGTGGAGGCAAGTTGTTAGAAGCAGTGTACCTGTAGGAAGAGAGGAAAGTGATTGGTTCTCAGTGAATGTAAGTTTGCGGCAGGGGTGTGTGATGTCTCCATGGTTGTTTAATTTGTTTATGGATGGGGTTGTTAGGGAGGTAAATGCAAGAGTTTTGGAAAGAGGGGCAAGTATGAAGTCTGTTGTGGATGAGAGAGCTTGGGAAGTGAGTCAGTTGTTGTTCGCTGATGATACAACGCTGGTGGCTTATTCATGTGAGAAACTGCAGAAGCTGGTGACTGAGTTTGGTAAAGTGTGTGAAAGAAGAAAGTTAAGAGTAAATGTGAATAAGAGCAAGGTTATTAGGTACAGTAGGGTTGAGGGTCAAGTCAATTGGGAGGTAAGTTTGAATGGAGAAAAACTGGAGGAAGTAAAGTGTTTTAGATATCTGGGAGTGGATCTGGCAGCGGATGGAACCATGGAAGCGGAAGAGGATCATAGGGTGGGGGAGGGGGCGAAAATCCTGGGAGCCTTGAAGAATGTGTGGAAGTCGAGAACATTATCTCGGAAAGCAAAAATGGGTATGTTTGAAGGAATAGTGGTTCCAACAATGTTGTATGGTTGCGAGGCGTGGGCTATGGATAGAGTTGTGCGCAGGAGGGTGGATGTGCTGGAAATGAGATGTTTGAGGACAATATGTGTTGTGAGGTGGTTCGATCGAGTAAGTAATGTAAGGGTGAGAGAAATGTGTGGAAATAAAAAGAGTGTGGTTGAAATAGCAGAAGAGGGTGTTTTGAAATGGTTTGGTCAAATGGAGAGAATGAGTGAGGAAAGATTGACCAAGAGGATATGTGTGTCAGAGGTGGAGGGAACGAGGAGAAGTGGGAGACCAAATTGGAGGTGGAAAGATGGAGTGAAAAAGACTTTGAGTGATCGGGGCCTGAACATGCAGGAGGGTGAAAGGAGGGCAAGGCATAGAGTGAATTGGAGCGATGTGGTATACCGGGGTTGACGTGCTGTCAGTGGATTGAATCAGGGCATGTGAAGCGTCTGGGGTAAACCATGGAAAGCTGTGTAGGTATGTATATTTGCGTGTGTGGACGTATGTATATACATGTGTATGGGGGGGGGGTTGGGCCATTTCTTTCGTCTGTTTCCTTGCGCTACCTCGCAAACGCGGGAGACAGCGACAAAGCAAAAAAAAAAAGAAAAATAATATATATATATATATATATATATATATATATATATATATATATATATATATATATATATATATATATATATGACCCACGATGAGGTGCCTGAGGATTGGCGGAATGCATGCATAGTGCCATTGTACAAAGGCAAAGGGGATAAGAGTGAGTGCTCAAATTACAGAGGTATAAGTTTGTTGAGTATTCCTGGTAAATTATATGGGAGGGTATTGAGTGAGAGGGTGAAAGCATGTACAGAGCATCAGATTGGGGAAGAGCAGTGTGGTTTCAGAAGTGGTAGAGGATGTGTGGATCAGGTGTTTGCTTTGAAGAATGTATGTGAGATATACTTAGAAAAGCAAATGGATTTGTATGTAGCATTTATGGATCTGGAGAAGGCATATGATAGAGTTGATAGAGATGCTCTGTGGAAGGTATTAAGAATATATGGTGTGGGAGGCAAGTTGTTAGAAGCAGTGAAAAGTTTTTATCGAGGATGTAAGGCATGTGTACGTGTAGGAAGAGAGGAAAGTGATTGGTTCTCAGTGAATGTAGGTTTGCGGCAGGGGTGTGTGATGTCTCCATGGTTGTTTAATTTGTTTATGGATGGGGTTGTTAGGGAGGTGAATGCAAGAGTTTTGGAAAGAGGGGCAAGTATGAAGTCTGTTGGGGATGTGAGAGCTTGGGAAGTGAGTCAGTTGTTGTTCGCTGATGATACAGCGCTGGTGGCTGATTCATGTGAGAAACTGCAGAAGCTGGTGACTGAGTTTGGTAAAGTGTGTGAAAGAAGAAAGTTAAGAGTAAATGTGAATAAGAGCAAGGTTATTAGGTACAGTAGGGTTGAGGGTCAAGTCAATTGGGAGGTGAGTTTGAATGGAGAAAAACTAGAGGAAGTGAAGTGTTTTAGATATCTGGTAGTGGATCTGGCAGCGGATGGAACCATGGAAGCGGAATTGGATCATAGGGTGGGGGAGGGGGCGAAAATTCTGGGAGCCTTGAAGAATGTGTGGAAGTCGAGAACATTATCTCGGAAAGCAAAAATGAGTATGTTTGAAGGAAAAGTGGTTCCAACAATGTTGTATGGTTGCGAGGCGTAGGCTATGGATAGAGTTGTGCGCAGGAGGATGGATGTGCTGGAAATGAGATGTTTGAGGACAATGTGTGGTGTGAGGTGGTTTGATCGAGTAAGTAACGTAAGGGTAAGAGAGATGTGTGGAAATAAAAAGAGCGTGGTTGAGAGAGCAGAAGAGGGTGTTTTGAAATGGTTTGGGCACATGGAGAGAATGAGTGAGGAAAGATTGACCAAGAGAATATGTGTGTCGGAGGTGGAGGGAACGAGGAAAAGAGGGAGACCAAATTGGAGGTGGAAAGATGGAGTGAAAAAGATTTTGTGTGATCGGGGCCTGAACATGCAGGAGGGTGAAAGGAGGGCAAGGAATAGAGTGAATTGGATCGATGTGGTATACCGGGGTTGACGTGCTGTCAGTGGATTAAATCGGGGCATGTGAAGCGTCTGGGGTAAACCATGGAAAGCTGTGTAGGTATGTATATTTTGTGTGTGTGGACGTATGTATATACATGTGTATGGGGGTGGGTTGGGCCATTTCTTTCGTCTGTTTCCTTGCGCTACCTCGAAAACGCGGGAGACAGCGACCAAGCAAAAAAAACAAAACAAAAATATAGACGGATAGATATATAGATAGATGTAGATCTCTCTCTCTCTCTCTCTCTCTCTCTCTCTCTCTCTCTCTCTCTCTCTCTCTCTCTCTCTCTCTCTCTCTCTTTATATATATATATATATATATATATATATATATATATATATATATATATATATATATATATATATATATATATATATATTTATATATATATATATATATATATATATATATATATATATATATAAATATATATATATATATATATATATATATATATATATATATATATATATATATATATATATATATAAAATACATATATATATATATATATATATATATATATATATATGTATTTTTTTTTTTAACTTTCTTAAATGGGAAACAGAAGAAGGAGTCACGCGGGGAGTGCTCATCCTCTAAATGTGTGTGGATGTAACCAAGATGTGAAAAAAGGAGAGATAGGTAGTATGTTTGAGGAAATGAACCTGGATGTTTTGGCTCTGAGTGAAACGAAGCTCAAGGGTAAAGGAGAAGAGTGGTTTGGGAATGTCTTGGGAGTAAAGTCAGGGGTTAGTGAGAGGACAAGAGCAAGGGAAGGAGTAGCAGTACTCCTGAAACATGAGTTGTGGGAGTATGTGATAGAATGTAAGAAAGTGAATTCTCGATTAATATGGGTAAAACTGAAAGTTGATGGAGAGAGATTGGTGATCTTTGTGCATATGCACCTGGGCATGAGAAGAAAGATCATGAGAGGCAAGAGTTTTGGGAGCAGCTGAAGGAGTGTGTTAGTGGTTTTGATGCACGAGACCGGGTTATAGTGATGGGTGATTTGAATGCAAAGGTGAGTAATGTGGCAGTTGAGGGAATAATTGGTATACATGGGGTGTTCAGTGTTGTAAATGGAAATGGTGAAGAGCTTGTAGATTTATGTGCTGAAAAAGGACTGGTGATTGGGAATACCTGGTTTAAAAAGCGAGATATACATAAGTATACGTATGTAAGTAGGAGAGATGGCCAGAGAGCGTTATTGGATTACGTTTTAATTGATAGGGGCGCGAAAGAGAGACTTTTGGATGTTAATGTGCTGAGAGGTGCAACTGGAGGGATGTCTGATCATTATCTTGTGGAGGCTAAGGTGAAGATTTGTATGGGTTTTCAGAAAAGAGTGAATGTTGGGGTGAAGAGGGTGGTGAGAGGAAGTGAGCTTGGGAAGGAGACTTGTGTGAGGAAGTACCAGGAGAGACTGAGTAAAGAATGGAAAAAGGTGAGAACAATGGAAGCAATGGGAGTGGGGGAGGAATTGGATGTATTTAGTGAATCAGTGATGGATTGCGTAAAAGATGCTTGTGGCATGAGAAGAGTGGGAGTTGGGTTGATTAGAAAGGGTAGTGAGTGGTGGGATGAAGAAGTAAGATTATTAGTGAAAGAGAAGAGAGAGGCATTTGGACGATTTTTGCAAGGAAAAAATGCAATTGAGTGGGAGATGTATAAAAGAAAGAGACAGGAGGTCAAGAGAAAGGTGCAAGAGGTGAAAAAGAGGGCAAATGAGAGTTGGGGTGAGAGAGTATCATTAAATTTTAGGGAGAATAAAATGATATTCTAGAAGGAGGTAAATAAAGTGCGTAAGACAAGGGAGCAAATGGAACTTCAGTGAAGGGCGCAAATGGGGAGGTGATAACAAGTAGTGATGATGTGAGAAGGAGATGGAGTGAGTATTTTGAAGGTTTGTTGAATGTGTTTGATGATACAATGGCAGATTTAGGGTGGTTTGGTCGAAGTGGTGTGCAAAGTGAGAGGGTTAGGGAAAATGATTTGGTGAAAAGAGAAGAGGTAGTAAAAGCTTTGCGGAAGATGAAAGCCGGCAAGGCAGCAGGTTTGGATGGTATTCCAGTGGAATTTATTAAAAAAGGGGGTGACTGTATTATTGACTGGTTGGTAAGGTTATTTAATGTATGTATGACTCATGGTGAGGTGCCTGAGGATTGGCGGAATGCGTGCATAGTGCCATTGTACAAGGCAAAGGGGATAAGAGTGAGTGCTCAAATTACAGAGGTATAAGTTTGATGAGTATTCCTGGCAAATTATATGGTAGGGTATTGATTGAGAGGGTGAAGGCATGTACAGAGCATCAGATTGGGGAAGAGCAGTGTGGTTTCAGAAGTGGTAGAAGATGGGTGGATCAGGTGTTTGCTTTGAAGAATGTATGTGAGAAATACTTAGAAAAGCAAATGGATTTGTATGTAGCATTTATGGATCTGGAGAAGGCATATGATAGAGTTGATAGAGATGCTCTGTGGAAGGTATTAAGAATATATGGTGTGGGAGGCAAGTTGTTAGAATCAGTGAAAAGTTTTTATCGAGGATGTAAGGCATGTGTACGTGTAGAAAGAGAGGAAAGTGATTGGATCTCAGTGAATGTAGGTTTGCGGCAGGGGTGTGTGATGTCTCCATGGTTGTTTAATTTGTTTATGGATGGGGTTGTTAGGGATGTGAATGCAAGAGTTTTGGAAAGCGGGGCAAGTATAAAATCTGTTGTGGATGAGAGAGCTTGGGAAGTGAGTCAGTTGTTGTTCGCTGATGATACAACGCTGGTGGCTGATTCATGTGAGAAACTGCAGAAGCTGGTGACTGAGTTTGGTAAAGTGTGTGAAAGAAGAAAGTTAAGAGTAAATGTGAATAAGAGCAAGGTTATTAGGTACAGTAGGGTTGAGGGTCAAGTCAATTGGGAGGTGAGTTTGAATGGAGAAAAACTGGAGGAAGTGAAGTGTTTTAGATATCTGGGAGTGGATCTGGCAGCGGAGGGAACCATGGAAGGGGAAGTGGATCATAGGGTGGGGGAGGGGGCGAAAATCCTGGGAGCCTTGAAGAATGTGTGGAAGTCGATAACATTATCTCGGAAAGCAAAAATGGGTATGTTTGAAGGAATAGTGGTTCCAACAATGTTGTATGGTTACGAGGCGTGGGCTATGGGTAGAGTTGTGCACAGGAGGATGGATATGCTGGAAATGAGATGTTTGAGGACAATGTATGGTGTGAGGTGGTTTGATCGAGTAAGTAACGTAAGGGTAAGAGAGATGTGTGGAAATAAAAAGAGCGTGGTTGAGAGAGCAGAAGAGGGTGTTTTGAAATGTTTTGGGCACATGGAGAGAATGAGTGAGGAAAGATTGACCAAGAGGATATATGTGTCGGAGGTGGAGGGAACGAGGAGAAGTGTGAGACCAAATTGGAGGTGGAAAGATGGAGTGAAAAAGATTTTGTGTGATCGGGGCCTGAATATGCAGGAGAGTGAAAGGAGGGCAAGGAATAGAGTGAATTGGATCGATGTGGTATACCGGGGTTGACGTGCTGTCAGTGGATTGAATCAGGGCATGTGAAGCGTCTGGGGTAAACCATGGAAAGCTGTGTAGGTATGTATATTTGCGTGTGTGGACGTGTATGTATATTCACGTGTATGGGGGTGGGTTGGGCCATTTCTTTCGTCTGTTTCCTTGCGCTACCTCGCAAGGAACCAATCAATCTTTCCTCACTCATCCTCTCCATGTGCCCAAACCACTTCAAAACACCCTCTTCTGCTCTCTCAACCACGCTCTTTTTATTTCCACACATCTCTCTTACCCTTACGTTACTCACTCGATCAAACCACCTCACACCACACATTGTCCTCAAACATCTCATTTCCAGCACATCCATCCTCCTGCGCACAACTCTATCCATAGCACACGCCTCGCAACCATACAACATTGTTGGAACCACTATTCCTTCAAACATACCCATTTTTGCTTTCCGAGATAATGTTCTCGACTTCCACACATTCTTCAAGGCTCCCAAAATTTTCGCCCCCTCCCCTACCCTATGATCCACTTCCGCTTCCATGGTTCCATCCGCTGACAGATCCACTCCCAGATATCTTGCCCCTCTTTCATACTTGCCCCTCTTTCCAAAACTCTTGCATTTACCTCCCTAACAACCCCATCCATAAACAAATTAAACAACCATGGAGACATCACACACCCCTGCCGCAAACTTACATTCACTGAGAACCAATCACTTTCCTCTCTTCCTACACGTACACATGCCTTACATCCTCGATAAAAACTTTTCACTGCTTCTAACAACTTTCCTCCCACACCATATATTCTTAATACCTTCCACAGAGCATCTCTATCAACTCTATCATATGCCTTCTCCAGATCCATAAATGCTACATACAAATCCATTTGCTTTTCTAAGTATTTCTCACATACATTCTTCAAAGCAAACACCTGATCCACATATCCTCTACCACTTCTGAAACCACACTGCTCTTCCCCAATATATTTATATATAACATACAAAGCTCCATCAGCCAGGATCGAACCTGGGACCCCTTGTGCAAGAGGCAGACATGCTAACCGCTAGGCTAAGTGACTGTATAATAGGAAACAACTATTCGAAATACTAAGTACTCGAATACCCTTCGTCTCACTATGGTGAGCAACGAGGTCTATCGGTTTTTCCGAACAGAACACATAGCCAGCTGAGAGCGTTTTACCGAACCTGACTGTACAACGCGGAGTTATATGAATACGAATAAAGTGTGTATGAACGCGCACCTTCATAGAACATACAAAGCTCCATGAGCCAGGATCGAACCTGGGACTCCGCGTTGTACAGTCAGGCTCGGTAAAACGCTCTCAGCTGGCTATGTGTTCTGTTCGGAAAAACCGATAGACCTCATTGCTCACCATAGTGAGACGAAGGGTATTCGAGTACTTAGTATTTCGAATAGTTGTTTCCTATTATACAGTCCCTTAGCCTAGCGGTTAGCATGCCTGTCTCTTGCACAAGGGGTCCCAGGTTCGATCCTGGCTGATGGAGCTTTGTATGTTCTATGAAGGTGCGCGTTCATATACACTTTATTATATATATATATATATATATATATATATATATATATATATATATATATATATATATATATATATATATATATATATTATCCCTGGGGATAGGGGAGAAAGAATACTTCCCATGTATTCCCTGCGTGTCGTAGAAGGCGACTAAAAGGGGAGGGAGCGGGGGGGCTGGAAATCCTCCCCTCTCATTATTTTTTATTAATTTTCCAAAAGAAGAACAGAGAAGGAGGCCAGGTGAGGATATTCCCTCAAAGGCCCAGTTCTCTGTTCTTAACGCTACCTCGCTAATGCGGGAAATGGCGAATTGTCTGAAAGAAAGAAAGAAAGAATATATATATATTTTTTTTTATACTTTGTCACTGTCTCCCGCGTTTGCGAGGTAGCGCAAGGAAACAGACGAAAGAAATGGCCCAACCCCCCCCCATACACATGTACATACACACGTCCAAACACGCAAATATACATACCTACACAGCTTTCCTTGGTTTACCCCGGACGCTTCACATGCCTTGATTCAATCCACTGACAGCACGTCAACCCCTGTATACCACATCGCTCCAATTCACTCTATTCCTTGCCCTCCTTTCACCCTCCTGCATGTTCAGGCCCCGATCACACAAAATCCTTTTCACTCCATCTTTCCACCTCCAATTTGGTCTCCCTCTTCTCCTCGTTCCCTCCACCTCCGACACATATATCCTCTTGGTCAATCTTTCCTCACTCATTCTCTCCATGTGCCCAAACCATTTCAAAACACCCTCTTCTGCTCTCTCAACCACGCTCTTTTTATTTCCACACATCTCTCTTACCCTTACGTTACTTACTCGATCAAACCACCTCACACCACACATTGTCCTCAAACATCTCATTTCCAGCACATCCATCCTCCTGCGCACAACTCTATCCATAGCCCACGCCTCGCAACCATACAACATTGTTGGAACTACTATTCCTTCAAACATACCCATTTTTGCTTTCCGGGATAATGTTCTCGAATTCCACACATTTTTCAAGGCTCCCAAAATTTTCGCCCCCTCCCCTACCCTATGATCCACTTCCGCTTCCATGGTTCCATCCGCTGACAGATCCACTCCCAGATATCTAAAACACTTCACTTCCTCCAGTTTTTCTCCATTCAAACTCACCTCCCAATTGACTTGACCCTCAACCCTACTGTACCTAATAACCTTGCTCTTATTCACATATATATATATATATATATATATATATATATATATATATATATATATATATATATATATATATATATATATATCATTATGATTATTATACAGGGAAGAAAGGAGAGAAAGAATACTTCCCACGCATTCCTCACGTGTCGTAGAAGGCGACTAAAGGGGACGGGAGCGGGGGGTTAGAAACCCTCCCCTCCTTCTATTTCAACTTTCTAAAAGGAGAAACAGAAGAAGAAGTCACGCGGGGTGTGCTCATCCTCCTCGAAGGCTCAGTCTGGGGTGTCTAAATGTGTGTGGATATAACCAAGATGAGGAAAAAGGAGAGATAGGTAGTATGTTTGAGGAAAGGAACCTGGATGTTTTGGCTCTGAGTGAAGCGAAGCTCAAGGGTAAAGGGGAAGAGTGGTTTGGGAATGTCTTTGGTGTAAAGTCGTAAAGTCAGGGGTTAGTGAGAGGACAAGAGCAAGGGAAGGAGTAGCACTACTCCTGAAACAGGAGTGGTGGGAGTATGTGATAGAGTGTAAAAAAATAAGCTCTAGATTGATATGGTTAAAACTGAAAGTTGATGGAGAGAGATGGGTTATTATTGGTATATATGCTCCTGGGCATGAGAAGAAAGATCATGAGAGGCAAGTGTTTTGGTAGCAGCTGAAAGAGTGTGTTAGTGGTTTCGATTCACGAGACCGAGTTATAGTGATGAGTGATTTGAATACAAAGGTGAGAAATGTGGCGGTTGAGGGAATAATTAGTATACATGGGGTGTTCAGTGTTGTAAATGGAAATGGTGAAGAGCTTGTAGATTCATGTGCTGAAAAAGGACTGGTGATTGGGAATACCTGGTTTAAAAAGAGAGATATACATAAGTATGCGTATGTAAGTAGAAGAGATGGATGGAGAGCGTTATTGGATTACGTGTTACTTGATAGACGCGCAAAAGAGAGACTTTTGGATGTTAATGTGCTGAGAGGTGCAACTGGAGGGATGTCTGATCATTATCTTGTGGAGGATAAGGTGAAGATTTGTACAGGTTTTCAGAAAAAATAGAGAATGTTGGGGTGAAGAGAGTGGTGAGAGTAAGTGAGCTTGGGCAGGAGACTTGTGTGAGGAAGTACCAGGAGAGACTGAGTACAGAATGGAAGAATTTGAGACCAAAGGAGGGAAGGGGAGTAGGGGAGGAATGGGATGTATTTAGGGAAACAGTGATGGCTTGCGCAAAAGATGCTTGTGGCATGAGAAGCGTGGGAGGTGGGCAGATTAGAAAGGGTAGTGAGTGGTGGGATGGAGAAGGAAGATCATTAGTGAAAGAGAAGAGAGAGGCATTTGGACGATTTTTGCATAGAAATAATGCAAATGAGTGGGAGATGTATAAAAGAAAGAGGCAGGAGGTCAAGAGAAAGGTGCAAGAGGTGAAAAAGAGGGCAAATGAGAGTTGGGGTGAGAGAGTATCATTAAATTTTATCAAGAATAGATAGATGTTTTGGAAGGAGATAAATAAAGTGCGTAAGACAAGTGAACAAATGGGAACTTCAGTGAAGCAGGCTAATGGGGAGGTGATAACAAGTAGTGGTGATGTGAGAAGGAGATGGAGTGAGAATTTTGAAGGTTTGTTGAATGTGTTTGATGATACAGTGGCAGATATAGGGTGTTTTGGTCGAGGTGGTGTGCAAAGTGAGAGGGTTAGGGAGGATGATTTTGGTAAACAGAGAAAAGGTAGTAAAAGCTTTGCGTAAGATGAAAGAAGGAAAGGCAGCGGGTTTGGATGGTATTTCAGTGGAATTTATTAAAAAAGGGGGTGACTGTATTGTTGACTGGTTGGTAAGGTTATTTATGTATATATGATTCATGGTGAGGTTCCTGAGGATTGGCGGAATGCTTGCATAGTGCCATTGTACAAAGGGAAATGGGACAAAGGTGAGTGATCAAATTATAGAGGTATAAGTTTGTTGAGTATTCCTGGGAAATTATATGGTAGGATATTGATTGAGAGGGTGAAGGCATGTACAGAGCATCATACTGGGGAAGAGCAGTGTGGTTTCAGAAGTCGTAGAGGATATGTGGATCAGATGTTTGCTCTGAAGAATGTGTGTGAGAAGTACTTAGAAAAGCAAATGGATTTGTATGTAGTATCTATGGAAGGAAGTGAAGTGTTTTAGATATCTGGGAGTGGATCTGGCAGCGGATGGAACCATGGAAGCGGAAGTGGATCATAGGGTGGGAGAGGGGGCGAAAATTCTAGGAGCCTTGAAGAATGTGTGGAAGTAGAGAACATTATCTCGGAAAGCAAAAATGGGTATGTTTGAAGGAATAGTGGCTCCAACAATGTTGTATGGTTGCGAGGTGTGGGCTATGGATAGAGTTGTGCGCAGGAGGATGGATGTGCTGGAAATTAGATGTTTGAGGACAATGTGTGGTGTGAGGTGGTTTAATCGAGTAAGTAACGTAAGGGTAAGAGAGATGTGTGGAAATAAAAAGAGCGTGGTTAAGAGAGCAGAAGAGGGTGATTTGAAATGGTTTGGGCACATGGAGAGAATGAGTGAGGAAAGATTGACCAAGAGGATATATGTGTCGGAGGTGGAGGGAACGAGGAGAAGAGGGAGACCAAATTGGAGGTGGAAAGATGGAGTGAAAAAGATTTTGTGTGATCGGGGCCTGAACATGCAGGAGGGTGAGAGGAGGGCAAGGAATAGAGTGAATTGGAGCGATGTGGTATACCGGGGTTGACGTGCTGTCAGTGGATTGAATCAGGGCATGTGAAGCGTCTGGGGTAAACCATGGAAAGCTGTGTAGGTATGTATATTTGCGTGTGTGGACGTATGTATATACATGTGTATGGGGGGTGGGTTGGGCCATTTCTTTCGTCTGTTTCCTTGCGCTACCTCGCAAACGCGGGAGACAGCGACAAAGCAGAAAAAAAAAAATTTATGGATCTGGAGAAGGCATATGATAGAGTTGATAGAGATGCTCTGTGGAAGGTATTAAGAATATATGGTATGGTAGACAAGTTGTTAGAAGCAGTGAAAAGTTTTTATCGAGGATGTAATGCATGTGTACGTGTAGGAAAAGAGGAAAGTGATTTGTTCTCAGTGAATGTAGGTTTGCGGCAGGGGTGTATGATGTCTCTATGGTTGTTTAATTTGTTTATGGATGGGGTTGTTAGGGAGGTGAATGCAAGAGTTTTGGAAAGAGGGGCAAGCATGAAGTCTGTTGTGGATGAGAGAGCTTGGGAAGTGAGTCAGTTGTTGTTCGCTGATGAGACAGCGCTGGTGGCTGATTCATGTGAGAAACTGCAGAAGCTGGTGACTGAGTTTGGCAAAGTGTGTGAAAGAAGAAAGTTGAGAGTAAATATGAATAAAAGCAAGGTTATTAGGTACAGTAGGGTTGAGGGTCAAGTCAATTGGGAGGTAAGTTTGAATGGAGAAAAACTGGAGGAAGTGCAGTGTTTTAGATATCTGGGAGTGGATTTGACAGCGGATGGAACCATTGAAGCGGAAGTGAATCATAGGGTGGGGGAAGGGGCAAATATTTTGGGAGCGTTGAAGAATGTGTGGGAGTCGAGAACAATTTTTGGGAAAGCAAAAATGGGTATGTTTGAAGGAATAGTGGTTCCAACAATGTTGTATGGGTGGGAGGCGTACGCTATGGATAGAGTTGTGCGGAGGAGGGTGGATGTGCTGGAAATGAGATGTTTGAGGACAATATGTGGTGTGAGGTGGTTTGGTCGAGTAAGTAATAATAGGGTAAGAGAGATGTGTGGTAATAAAAACAGTGTGGTTGAGAGAGCAGAAGAGGTGTTTTGAAATGGTTTGGTCACATGGAGAGATTGAGTGAGGAAAGATTGACCAAGAGGATATATGTGTCAGAAGTGGAGGAAACGAGAAGTGGGAGACCGAATTGGAGGTGGAAAGATGGAGTGAAAAAGATTTTGAGTGATCGGGGCCTGAACATATAGGAGGGTGAAAGGCGAGCGAGGAATAGAGTGAATTGGAACGATGTGGTATACCGGGCTCGACGTGCTGTCAATGGATTGAACCAGGGCATGTGAAGCGTCTGGGGTAAACCATGAAAAGTTCTGTGGGGCCTGGATGTGGAAAGGGAGCTCTGATTTCGATGCATCATTACATGACAGCTAGAGACTGAGTGTGAATGAATTGGGCCTTTGCTGTCTTCCTAGGGCTACTTCGCACACATGATGGGGGAGGGGGTTGTTATTTCATGTGTGGGGAGTTGGCGATGGGAATGAATAAAGGCAGACAGTATGAATTATGTACATGTTTATATATGTATATTTCTGTGTGTGTATATATATGTATACGTTGAGATGTATAGGTATGTATATTTGCGTGTGTGGACGTGTATGTGGGTGGGTAGGGCCATTCTTTCGTCTGTTTCCTTGTGCTACCTTGCTAACGCGGGAGACAGCGCCAAAGCAAAATAAATGAATAGAATAAATATATATATATATATATATATATATATATATATATATATATATATATATATATATATATATATATATATATATATATATATATATACATATATCTTTTTTTATATTTATTCATTTTTCTTTGTCGCTGTCTCCCGCGTTTGCGAGGTAGCGCAAGGAAACAGACGAAAGAAATGGCCCAACCCACCCCAATACGCAATGTATACACACACACGTCCACACACGCAAATATACATACCTATACATCTGAATGTACACATATATAAACACACACAGACACATACATATATACCCATGCACACAATTCACACTGTCTGCCTTTATTCATTCCCATCGCCACCTCGCCACACATGGAATACCTTCCCCCTCCCCCCTCATGTGTGCGAGGTAGCACTAGGAAAAGACAACAAAGGCCCCATTCGTTCACACCCAGTCTCTAGCTGCCACGCAATAATGCCCGAAACCACAGCTCCCTTTCCATATCCAGGCCCCACACAACTCTCCATGGTTTAACCCAGACGCTTCACATGCCCTGATTCAATCCACTGACAGCACGTCAACCCCGGTATACCACATCGATCCAATTCACTCTATTCCTTGCCCACCTTTCACCCTCCTGCATGTTCAGGCCCCGATCACACAAAATCTTTTTCACTCCATCTTTCCACCTCCAATTTGGTCTCCCACTTCTCCTCGTTCCCTCCACCTCTGACACATATATCCTCTTGGTCAATCTTCCTCACTCATTCTCTCCATGTGCCCAAACCATATCCAAACACCCGCCTCTGCTCTCTCAACCACGCTCTTTTTATTTCCACACATCTCTCTTACCCTTACGTTACTTACTCGATCAAACCACCTCACACCACACATTGTCCTCAAACATCTCATTTCCAGCACATCCACCCTCCTGCGCACAACTCTATCCATAGCCCACGCCTCGCAACCATACAAAATTGTTGGAACCACTATTCCTTCAAACATACCCATTTTTGCTTTCCGAGATAACGTTCTCGACTTCCACACATTCTTTAAGGCTCCCAGAATTTTCGCCCCCTCTCCCACCCTATGATCCACTTCCGCTTCCATGGTTCCATCCGCTGCCAGATCCACTCCCAGATATCTAAAACACTTTACTTCCTCCAGTTTTTCTCCATTCAAACTTACCTCCCAATTGACTTGACCCTCAACCCTACTGTACCTAATAACCTTGCTCTTATTCACATTTACTCTTAACTTTCTTCTTTCACACACTTTACCAAACTCAGTCACCAGCTTCTGCACTTTCTCACATGAATCAGCCACCAGCGGTGTATCATCAGCGAACAACAACTGACTCACTTCCCAAGCTCTCTCATCCACAACAGACTTCATACTTGCCCCTCTTTCCAAAACTCTTGCATTCCCCTCCCTAACAACCCCATCCATAAACAAATTAAACAACCATGGAGACATCACACACCCCTGCCGCAAACCTACATTCGCTGAGAACCAATCACTTTCCTCTCTTCCTACACGTACACATGCCTTACATCCTCGATAAAAACTTTTCACTGCTTCTAACAACTTGCCTCCCACACTATATATTCTTAATACCTTCCACAGAGCATCTCTATCAACTCTATCATATATCTTCTCCAGATCCATAAATGCTACATACAAATCCATTTGCTTTTCTAAGTATTTCTCACATACATTCTTCAAAGCAAACACCTGATCCACACATCCTCTACCACTTCTGAAACCACACTGCTCTTCCCCAATCTGATGCTCTGTACATGCCTTCACCCTCTCAATCAATACCCTCCCATATAATTTACCAGGAATACTCAACAAACTTATACCTCTGAAATTTGAGCACTCACTCTTATCCCCTTTGCCTTCGTACAATGGCACTATGCACGCATTCCGCCAATCCTCAGGCACCTCACCATGAGTCATACATACATTAAATAACCTTACCAACCAGTCAATAATACAGTCAATAATATATATATATATATATATATATATATATATATATATATATATATATATATATATATATATATATATATATATATATATATATATATATATGGTTTCAGAAGTGGTAGAGGATGAGTGGATCAGGTGTTTGCTTTGAAGAATGTATGTGAGAAATACTTAGAAAAGGAAATGGATTTGTATGTAGCATTTATCGATCTGGAGAAGGCATATGATAGAGTTGATAGAGATGCTCTGTGGAAGGTGTTAAGAATATATGGTGTGGGAGGCAAGTTGTTAGAAGCAGTGAAAATTTTTTATCGAGGATGTAAGGCATGTGTACGTGTAGGAAGAGAGGAAAGTGAGTGGTTCTCAGTGAATGTTGGTTTGCGGCAGGGGTGTGTGATGTCTCCATGGTTGTTTAATTTGTTTATGGATGGGGTTGTGAGGGAGGTGAATGCAAGAGTTTTGGAAAGAGGGGCAAGTATGAAGTCTGTTGGGGATGAGAGAGCTTGGGAAGTGAGTCCGTTGTTGTTCGCTGATGATACAGCGCTGGTGGCTGATTCATGTGAGAAACTGCAGAAGCTGGTGACTGAGTTTGGTAAAGTGTGTGAAAGAAGAAAGTTAAGAGTAAATGTGAATAAGAGCAAGGTTATTAGGTATAGTAGGGTTGAGGGTCAAGTCAATTGGGAGGTGAGTTTGAATGGAGAAAAACTGGAGGAAGTGAAGTGTTTTAGATATCTGGGAGTGGATCTGGCAGCGGATGGAACAATGGAAGCGGAAGTGGATCATAGGGTGGGGGAGGGGGCGAAAATTCTGGGAGCCTTGAAGAATGTGTGGAAGTCGAGAACATTATCTCGGAAAGCAAAAATGGGTATGTTTGAAGGAATAGTGGTTCCAACAATGTTGTATGGTTGCGAGGCGTGAGCTATGGATAGAGTTGTGCGCTGGAGGATGGATGTGCTGGAAATGAGATGTTTGAGGACAATGTGTGGTGTGAGGTGGTTTGATCGAGTAAGTAACGTAAGGGTAAGAGAGATGTGTGGAAATAAAAAGAGCGTGGTTGAGAGAGCAGAAGAGGGTGTTTTGAAATGGTTTGGTTACATGGAGAGAATGAGTGAGGAAAGATTGACCAAGAGGATATATGTGTCGGAGGTGGAGGGAACGAGGAGAAGAGGGAGACCAAATTGGAAGTGGAAAGATGGAGTGAAAAAGATTTTGTGTGATCGAGGCCTGAACATGCAGGAGGGTGAAAGGAGGGCAAGGAATAGAGTGAATTGGAGCGATGTGGTATACTGGGGTTGACGTGCTGTCAGTGGATTGAATCAATTCATGTGAAGCGTCTGGGATAAACCATGGAAAGCTGTGTAGGTATTTATATTTGCGTGTGTGGACGTATGTATATACATGTGTATGGGGGTGGGTTGGCCCATTAGTTTCTTCTGTTTCCTTGCGCTACCTCGCAAACGCGGGAGACAGCGACAATATATATATATATATATATATATATATATATATATATATATATATATATATATATATATATATATATATACATTTTATATTATTATTTTTTTTATTATACTTTGCAAGAGGTGAAAAAAAGGGCAAATGAGAGTTGGGGTGAGAGAGTATCATTAAATTTTAGGGAGAATAAAAAGATGTTCTGGAAGGAGGTAAATAAAGTGCGTAAGACAAGGGAGCAAATGGGAACTTCGGTGAAGGGCGCAAGTGGGGAGGTGATAACAAGTAGTGGTGATGTGAGAAGGAGATGGAGTGAGTATTTTGAAGGTTTGTTGAATGTGTTTGATGATAGAGTGGCAGATATAGGGTGTTTTGGTCGAGGTGGTGTGCAAAGTGAGAGGGTTAGGGAAAATGATTTGGTAAACAGAGAAGAGGTAGTGAAAGCTTTGCGGAAGATGAAAGCCGGCAAGGCAGCAGGTTTGGATGGTATTGCAGTGGAATTTATTAAAAAAGGGGGTGACTGTATTGTTGACTGGTTGGTAAGGCTATTTAATGTATGTATGACTCATGGTGAGGTGCCTGAGGATTGGCGGAATGCGTGCATAGTGCCATTGTACAAAGGCAAAGGGGATAAGAGTGAATGCTCAAATTACAGAGGTATAAGTTTGTTGAGTATTCCTGGTAAATTATATGGGAGGGTATTGATTGAGAGGGTGAAGGCATGTACAGAGCATCTGATTGGGGAAGAGCAGTGTGGTTTCAGAAGTGGTAGAGGATGTGTGGATATATATATAACCCACCCACATACACACGTATGCACATAAACGCCCACACACGCACATTTACATAACTATACATTTCAACGTATACACACATATACATATACAGACACACGCTGCCAGATCCACTCCCAGATATTTAAAACACTTGAATTCTTCCAGTTTTTCTTCATTTAAACTTACCTCCCAATTTACTTGTCCCACAACCGTACTGTACCTAATAACCTTGCTCTTATTCACATTTACTCTCAGCTTCCTTCTTTCACACACTTTACTGAACTCAGTCACCAACTTTTGCAGTTTCTCACATGAATCAGCCACCAGCGGTGTATCGTCAGGAAACAACAACTGACTCACTTCCCAAGCTCTCTCATCCACAACAGACTACATACTTGCCGCTATCTTCAAAACTCTTCCATTCGCCTCCCTAACTACCCCATCCATAAACAAATTAAACAAACACGGAGAAATCACGCACTCCTGTCGCAAACCAACATTCACTGGGAACCAATCACTTTCCTCTCTTCCTACTCGTATATGTGCCTTACATCTTCTATAAAGACTTTTCAGTGCTTCTAACAACTTGCCTCCCACACCATATAATCCTAATACCTTCCACAGAGTATTCCTATCAACTCTATCATATGCCTTCTCCAGATTCATAAATGCCACATACAAATCCATTTGCTTTTCTAAGTATTTCTCACATACATTCTTCAAAGCAAACACCTGATCCACACATCCTCTACCATTTCTGAAACCACACTGCTCTTCCCCAATCTGATGCTCTGTACATGCCTTCACCCTCTCAATCAATACCCTCCCATATAATTTGCCAAGAATACTCAACAAACTTATGCCTATGTAATTTGAACGCTCACCTTTATCCCCTTTGCCTTTATAAAATGGCACTATGCATGCTTTCCGCCAATCGTCAGGCACTTCACCATGAACCATGTTCACACGAACCAGTCAACAACACAGTCATATCGTTTTTATATAGTTCAAAGTAGTACCATACATATGTGTCCATGGTTCTTTAATATCTCTATGGATGGGGTGGTTATGGAGGTGAATGCAAGAGTTTTGGAGAGAGGGGCAAGTATACATACATACATTGAATATCCTCACCAAGCAGTCAACAACACAGTCACCCCCTTTTTTAAAAAATTCCACAACAATACCATATATATGTCTTCATGGTTGTTTAATATCGTTTTGGACTAGGTGGTTAAGGAGGTGAATGGAAGAGTTCTGGAGAGAGGGGCAAGTATGCAGTCTGTTTTGGATGAGAAGGCTTGGGAAGTGAGTCAGTCGTTCGCTGAAGATGTAGCGCTGGTGGTTGATTTGGGTGAGAACCTGCAGAAGCTGGTGACTGAGTTTGGTAAAGTGTGTGAAAGAAGAAAGTTGAGAGTAAATGTGAATAAGAGCAAGGTTAATGACTTCAGTAGGGTTGAGGGACACGTTTATTGGACAGTAAGTTTAAATGGAGAAAAACTGTAGTTAGTGAAGTGTTTTAGATATCTGGGAGTGGACTTAGAAGTGGATGGAACCATGGACGCGGAAGTGAGACACAGGTTGGGGGAGGAGGCGAAGGTTCTGGGAGCATTGTAGAATGTGTGGAAGGCGAGAACATTATCTAGGAAAGCAAAAATGGGTATGTTTTAAGGAATAGTGGTTTCAATAATGTTATATGGTTGCGAGTCATGGGCTACAGATAGGGTTGTGTGGAGGAGGGTGGACGTGTTGGAAATGAAATGTTTGGGGACAATATTTGGTGTGTGGAGGTTTAATTGAATAAGTAATGAAAGGGTAAGAGAGATGTGTGGTAATGAAAAGAGTGTGGTTGAGAGACGAAAAGAGGGTGTGTTGAAATCCACTTCTACATACCTAAAACACTTCACTTCCTCCAGTTATTCTCCATTCAAACTTACCTCCTAATTAACTTGTCCTCAAACCTACTGAACCTAATTACCTTGCTCTTATTCACATTTATTCTCAGCTTTCTTTTTTCACACACTTTATTACACTTTACATATGTATACTGTATATAGCGTTAATGAAATGGCCTTGATAAGAGTCCCAATAGCTTGTGTCATATCAGCTAACGTAGAAATAAGTTGTGTTATAACATGTGTTAACAACACAGCTGGAGCCGACTGTGTTCACGGTGATAGTGTTCTTGTGTTTCCTGTAAATCATTATTAGTTGTTCTGTGTGTATAATGATGACACAAGGACTACGTCCTGTAAGGCATCGTCTCTATTTCTCATTTCCTTCTTGATTCCGTTACTTCCCACAGCAGATTTGGTTCATACCATAAAAGGTCGTAAGGTTCCATTTCGTCATTTTAGCACAGTTCAACTATGTTATTCAGGTGCTTATTATGTGAGCAGTTTTCTTGTGGTTATCTTTATTGTGATGACTGTTAACTAGAATATTCATAACCATTTTCTTCATAATTTTCCCACATTCGTTTTATCCTGTTTTGACAACTTTTGTTTACTGAATGATTGTATTCACTGTGGTTTACGAGGCGTCATCTCCCTCAGGTCATCGTAACTGTGAATATAACATCAAGTACAACAGCAGAAGACTTGGAAGAGCAAGTGTTGAACTACGTTATGAGGTCAGCCTATGACACACTGACCCCAGCCCAGCCCACAGTCTTCTGCTTTGATGATGTTGGCATTGTGTGTGTAAGTAAGACATGATCACTTCATCACATGATGCATTCTCTTGCGATAGGAACTTCTCATCTTTCCTAACCCGATCAGGAGGAAAGTCTGTAGGAATCATCGATAAAATCGACCCCATTTACCAGCTCTGGCCACTGAGCGTCCCTGGGTCTGGCCACTGAGCGTCCCTGGGTCTGGTCACTGAGCGTCCCTGGGTCTGGCCACTGAGCGTCCCTGGGTCTGGCCACTGAGCGTCCTTGGGTCTGGCCACTGAGCGTCCCTGGGTCTGGCCACTGAGCGTCCCTGGGTCTGGCCACTGAGCGTCCCTGGGTCTGGCCACTGAGCGTCCCTGGGTCTGGCCACTGAGCGTCCCTGGGTCTGGCCACTGAGCGTCCCTGGGTCTGGCCACTGAGCGTCCCTGGGTCTGGCACTGTGACCACGGTTTCTGGTTTACTACAGATGTACATTTATTCTGTATACAGTTTGCTCGTGACCAGCTTCTGTGGGAGAGTCGTGCTGTTAACCAGGAAATATTTCTATAGGCTTCTGCAACCCAAGGCTGCGCTGCTACCAGTAGCAGGGAAATGTAAACTTTATAATGAGATGTTCGACGATATTAGATAGTCTATAGATAGACTGACAGATAGATAGATACATACATACGTAAACATATACATACACACATATTTCATTCACCACAAAATATATGCTTTATGAATATAAACAATATATGTATCATGATGAGAATCATGAACAATAAAAAATGAAATATAATCAACTAAATACAACATAACTCATGTGATCCATAAAAGTTCTGGACCAATATAATGATAACGTAACAAATACTAAAACACAAAGATACACAACCAGGAACTCATATTCATTACATTATCCTCTCTATTCGTAGTCCTCCCGGAGCTCATGTTCTATGATCTAAATGTAATTTTGTGGTTGCCATGTATGGGATGGAAGTTCCACATCCATCATCGCTCCGTCGTGTTCACGTGGACCAGCCCCTCCCTCACCCGCCAGATGACTCACTTGTATAGATCGTTTTGTGAGGCTGCGCTCCCTCACGTCCGCCACTTGTCCAGTACTTGGTCGAGCTCGCCAGTGCTTGCAGCCACCACCAGAATGGGACGCCGCAAGCTGGGAACACAGCTCCGTCCTGCTGGTCGTCACTGCCTCATTTTCGTAAGGGGAATCACGAAAGATAACATTTCTCTCCTTATTTTACTTCGTCTAGCAGGTGGGGGCTGGCATGTGGGAGCTGGCAGGTGGTGTCTGGCATGTGGGGGCTGGCATATGGGGGCTGGCAGGTGGCGTCTCGCAGGTGGTATCTGGCAGGTGGGGTCTGGCATGTGAAGTCTGGCAGATGGTGTCTTGCATGTGGGATCTGGCATGTGGGGTCTGGCAGGTGGTGTCAGGCAGGTGGTATCTAGCAGGTGGGGTCTGGCTTGTGAGGTCTGGCAGGTTGAGTCTGGCAGGTGGTGTGTGGCAGATGGTGTCTGGCAGGTGGGGTCTGGCAGGTGGGGTCTGGCAGGTGGTGTCTGGCAGGTATCTTGAGAACCTACACATATACTGTCTTATGTCCACAATTATTCAAATCATCATATCAGTGTAAACAGAACGGTTTTCATGTCTATGTACATGAGAGCATATTGGATTTCAGATCCTGAATTTTCAGATGATGAACTGAAGATGATTCAGTACATTGGACAGAAACTAAGATACCCAATAGTTAACCAGTGTCAGAATACAGCAAGGAAACCTTTCTGTAGTGGTCAAGATAATAAGCCAGAACGTGAGAGTTTGTTCTTCCTTTCCATGAGAATTTTCTCGCCTCTCTTCACACATTCTCAAAAACTTAATGTTCAAGTAGTATCGAAATATAAGAACGCCATCAAAGAAAGACCTCATCCAAACGTCCCATTAAATATTACAGGTGTTGTATATATAGTCCTATGTAAAGACTGCAACCAATTTTGTATTGGACAATGAAGGAAAGATTTGGAGATGAGGATCTCAAACATAAGTATAGTGTTAAGCTAACCCAACAGAGCAACGGTTGATTTGAACATAAAGCTACCTCTGAACACCATATCGACTGGGAAGGAACTAACACCATAGCTAAATCAAATTGTTTCATGGAAAGAAATGTAATTGAATCATGTTTCATCTCTGGCACGTCTGATCATAATGTAAATATGTCTTTGGCCATTTTGAATGTTATAAACTATTAACTGATATAATTATTAAGAAATATCTAGCAGAACAACCCTATCCACACAAGAGGAAGGTCACATGTGAGGTCATATAATTACTGGCCTACATGAACTGCACGGGCATTATGATCAACAACCTCATCTCTTCTTAACGCTACTTCGCTGACGCGGGAAATGGCGAATAGTATGAAAGAAAAAAAAAAAAAATATATATATATATATATATATATATATATATATATATATATATATATATATATATATATATATATATATATATATTATTTTATTATTATTTTGCTTTGTCGCTGTCTCCCGCGTTAGCGAGGTAGCGCAAGGAAACATACGAAAGAAATGGCCCACCCCACCCCCATACACAGCGTGGGAGGTGAGTTGATTAAAAGGGTAGTGAGTGGTGGGATGAAGAAGTAAGATTATTAGTGAAAGAAAAGAGAGAAGCATTTGGACGAATTTTACAGGGGAAAAAAATGCAATTGAGTGGGAGATGTATAAAAGAAAGAGACAGGAGGTCAAGAGAAAGGAGCAAGAGGTGAAAAAGAGGGCAAATGAGAGTTTGAGTGAGAGAGTATCATTAAATTTTAGGGAGAATAAAAAGATGTTCTGGAAGGAGGTAAATAAAGTGCGTAAGGCAAGGGAAGATATATATATATATATATATATATATATATATATATATATATATATATATATATATATGTATATATATATATATTATTAGTTATTTTGCTTTGTCGTTGTCTCCCGCGTTAGCGAGGTAGCGCAAGGAAACAGACGAAAGAACGGCCCAACCCGCCCACATACACATGTATATACATACACGTCCACACACGCAAATATACATACCTATACATCTCAATGTACACATATATATACTCACACAGACATATACATATATACATATGTACATAATTCATACTGTCTGCCTTTATTTGTTCCCATCGCCACCCCGCCACACATGGAATAACAACCCCCTCCCCCCTCATGTGTGCGAGGTAGCGCTAGGAAAGGACACCAAACGCCCCATTCGTTCACACTTAGTCTCTAGCTGTCATGTAATAATGCACCGAAACCACAGCTCTCTTTCCACATCCAGGCCCCACACAACTTTCCATGGTTTACCCCAGACGCTTCACATGCCCTGGTTCAATCCATTGACAGCACGACGACCTCGGTATACCACATCGTTCCAATTCACTCTATTCCTTACACGCCTTTCACCCTCTTGCATGTTCAGGCCCCGATCACTCAAAATCTTTTTCACTCCATCCTTACACCTAAAATTTGGTCTCCCACTTCTCCTCGTTCCCTACACCTCCGACACATATATCCTCTTTGTCAATCTTTCCTCACTCATTCTCTCCATGTGAGAGAATATATATATATATATATATATATATATATATATATATATATATATATATATATATATTTCTTTCAAACTATTCGCCATTTCCCGCATTAGCGAGGTAGCGTTAAGAACAGAGGACTGGGCCTCTGAGGGAATACCCTCACCTGGCCCAATTCTCTGTTCCTTCTTTTGGAAAATTGAAAAAAAAACCGAGAGGGGAGGATTTCCAGCCCCCCGCTCCCTCCCCTTTTAGTCGCCTTCTACGACACGCAGGGAATACGTGGGAAGTATTCTTAATCCCCTATCCCCAGGGATAATATATATATATATATATATATATATATATATATATATATATATATATATATATATATATATATATATATATGCATATATATATATATATATCTATATATATATATATATATATATATATATATATATATATATATATATATATATATATATATATATTTTTTTTTTTTTTTTTTTTTTTTTTTTTCCAAAAGGAGGAACAGAGAATTGGGCCAGGTGAGGGTATTTCCTCAAAGGCCCAGTCCTCTGTTCTTAACGCTACCTCGCTAATGCGGGAAATGGCGAATAGTTTGAAAGAAAAAAAAGAAAAGATATATATATATATATATATATATATATATATATATATATATATATATATATATATATATATATATATATATATATATATGCATATATATATATATATATATATATATATATATATATATATATATATATATATATATATATATATATATATATATATATAAGAATATATGGTGTGGGAGGAAAGTTGTTAGAAGCAGTGAAAAGTTTTTATCGAGGATGTAAGGCATGTGTACGTGTAGGAAGAGAGGAAATTGATTGGTTCTCAGTGAATGTAGGTTTGCGGCAGGTGTGTGTGATGTCTCCATGGTTGTTTAATTTGTTTATGGATGGGGTTGTTAGGGAGGTAAATGTAAGAGTTTTGGAAAGAGGGGCAAGTATGAAGTCTGTTGGGGATGAGAGAGCTTGGGAAGTGAGTCAGTTGTTGTTCGCTGATGATACAGCGCTGGTGGCTGATTCAAGTGAGAAACTGGAGAAGCTGGTGACTGAGTTTGGAAAAGTGTGTGGAAGAAGAAAGTTAAGAGTAAATGTGAATAAGAGCAAGGTTATTAGGTACAGTAGGGTTGAGGGTCAAGTCAATTGGGAGGTGAGTTTGAATGGAGAAAAACTGGAGGAAGTGAAGTGTTTTAGATATCTGGGAGTGGATCTGGCAGCGGATGGAACCATGGAAGCGGAGGTGGATCATAGGGTGGGGGAGGGGGCGAAAATCCTGGGGGCCTTGAAGAATGTGTGGAAGTCGAGAACATTATCTCGGAAAGCAAAAATGGGTATGTTTGAAGGAATAGTGGTTCCAACAATGTTGTATGGTTGCGAGGCGTGGGCTATGGATAGAGTTGTGCGCAGGAGGATGGATGTGCTGGAAATGAGATGTTTGAGGACAATGTGTGGTGTGAGGTGGTTTGATCGAGTGAGTAACGTAAGGGTAAGAGAGATGTGTGGAAATAAAAAGAGCGTGGTTGAGAGAGCAGAAGAGGGTGTTTTGAAGTGATTTGGGCACATGGAAAGGATGAGTGAGGAAAGATTGACCAAGAGGATATATGTGTCGGAGGTGGAGGGAACAAGGAGAAGAGGGAGACCAAATTGGAGGTGGAAAGATGGAGTGAAAAAGATTTTGTGTGATCGGGGCCTGAACATGCAGGAGGGTGAAAGGAGGGCAAGGAATAGAGTGAATTGGAGCGATGTGGTATACCGGGGTTGACGTGCTGTCAGTGGATTGAAGCAGGGCATGTGAGGCGTCTGGGGTAAACCGTGGAAAGCTGTGTAGGTATGTATATTTGCGTGTGTGGACGTATGTATATACTTGTGTATGGGGGGGGAGTTGGGCCATTTCTTTCGTCTGTTTCCTTGCGCTACCTCGCAAACGCGGGAGACAGCGACAAAGTATAATAAAAAAAAAAAATATATTTAGGGAATCAGTGATGGATTGCGCAAAAGATGCTTGTGGCATGAGAAGAGTGGGAGGTGGGCTGTTTAGAAAGGGTAGTGAGTGGTGGGATGAAGAAGTAAGAGTATTAGTGAAAGAGAAGAGAGAGGCATTTGGACGATTTTTGCAGGGAAAAAATGCAATTGAGTGGGAGAAGTATAAAAGAAAGAGACAGGAGGTCAAGAGAAAGGTGCAAGACGTGAAAAAAAGGGCAAATGAGAGTTGGGGTGAGAGACTATCAGTAAATTTTATGGAGAATAAAAAGATGTTCTGGAAGGAGGTAAATAGGGTGCGTAAGACAAGGGAGCAAATGGGAACTTCAGTGAAGGGCGTAAATGGGGAGGTGATAACAAGTAGTGGTGATGTGAGAAGGAGATGGAATGAGTATTTTGAAGGTTTGTTGAATGTGTCTGATGACAGAGTGGCAGATATAGGGTGTTTTGGTCGAGGTGGTGTGCAAAGTGAGAGGGTTAGGGAAAATGATTTGGTAAACAGAGAAGAGGTAGTAAAAGCTTTGCGGAAGATGAAAGCCGGCAAGGCAGCAGGTTTGGATGGTATTGCAGTGGATTTTATTAAAAAAGGGGGTGACTGTATTGTTGACTGGTTGGTAAGGTTATTTAATGTATGTATGACTCATGGTGAGGTGCCTGAGGATTGGCGGAATGCGTGCATAGTGCCATTGTACAAAGGCAAAGGGGATAAGAGTGAATGCTCAAATTACAGAGGTATAAGTTTGTTGAGTATTCCTGGTAAATTATATGGGAGGGTATTGATTGAGAGGGTGAAGGCATGTACAGAGCATCAGATTGGGGAAGAGCAGTGCGGTTTCAGAAGTGGTAGAGGATGTGTGGATCAGGTGTTTGCTTTGAAGAATGTATGTGAGAAATACTTAGAAAAGCAAATGGATTTGTATGTAGCATTTATGGATCTGGAGAAGGCATATGATAGAGTTGATAGAGATGCTCTGTGGAAGGTATTAAGAATATATGGTGTGGGAGGCAAGTTGTTAGAAGCAGTGAAAAGTTTTTATCGAGGATGTAAGGCATGTGTACGTGTAGGAAGAGAGGAAAGTGATTGGTTCTCAGTGAATGTAGGTTTGCGGCAGGGGTGTGTGATGTCTCCATGGTTGTTTAATTTGTTTATGGATGGGGTTGTTAGGGAGGTAAATGCAAGAGTTTTGGAAAGAGGGGCAAGTATGAAGTCTGTTGGGGATGAGAGAGCTTGGGAAGTGAGTCAGTTGTTGTTCGCTGATGATACAGCGCTGGTGGCTGATTCATGTGAGAAACTGCAGAAGCTGGTGACTGAGTTTGGTAAAGTGTGTGGAAGAAGAAAGTTAAGAGTAAATGTGAATAAGAGCAAGGTTATTAGGTACAGTAGGGTTGAGGGTCAAGTCAATTGGGAGGTGAGTTTGAATGGAGAAAAACTGGAGGAAGTGAAGTGTTTTAGATATCTGGGAGTGGATCTGTCAACGGATGGAACCATGGAAGCGGAAGTTGATCATAGGGTGGGGGAGGGGGCGAAAATTTTGGGAGCCTTGAAAAATGTGTGGAAGTCGAGAACATTATCTCGGAAAGCAAAAATGGGTATGTTTGAAGGAATAGTGGTTCCAACAATGTTGTATGGTTGCGAGGCGTGGGCTATGGATAGAGTTGTGCGCAGGAGGATGGATGTGCTGGAAATGAGATGTTTGAGGACAATGTGTGGTGTGAGGTGGTTTGATCGAGTAAGTAACGTAAGGGTAAGAGAGATGTGTGGAAATAAAAAGAGCGTGGTTGAGAGAGCAGAAGAGGGTGTTTTGAAATGGTTTGGGCACATGGAGAGAATGAGTGAGGAAAGATTGACCAAGAGGATATATGTGTCGGAGGTGGAGGGAACGAGGAGAAGAGGGAGACCAAATTGGAGGTGGAAAGATGGAGTGAAAAAGATTTTGTGTGATCGGGGCCTGAACATGCAGGAGGGTGAAAGGAGGGCAAGGAATAGAGTGAATTGGAGCGATGTGGTATACAGGGGTTGACGTGCTGTCAGTGGATTGAATCAAGGCATGTGAAGCGTCTGGGGTAAACCATGGAAAGCTGTTTAGGTATGTATATTTGCGTGTGTGGACGTGTGTATGTACATGTGTATGGGGGGGGGGGGGGGGGGCCATTTCTTTCGTCTGTTTCCTTGCGCTACCTCGCAAACGCGGGAGACAGCGACAAAGTATAAAAAAAAAAAAATATATATATATGTATATATATATATATATATATATATATATATATATATATATATATATATATATATATATATATATATATATATATATATTTCGGAGTAAAGTCAGGGGTTGGAGAAAGGACAAGAGCAAAGGAAGGAGTACTACTACTCCTGAAACAAGAGTTGTGGGAGTACGTGATAGAGTGTAAGAAAGTGAACTCTAGATTGATAATGGTAAAACTGGAAGTGGATGTAGAGAGCTGGGTGATTACTGGGGCCTATGCACATGGTCATGAGAAGAAAGATTATAAGAAAAAGGGTTTTGGGAGCAGGTAAGTGAGTGTGTTAGCAGTTTTGATGCACGAGACCGGGATATAGTGATAGGTGATTCGAATGTAAAGGTAAGTAATGTGACAGTTGAAGGAATAATTAGTGTACATGGGGTGTTCAGTGTTGTAAATGGATATAGTGAAGAGCTTCTAGAATTGTGTACTGGATAGGGACTGTTGATTGGGAATACCTGGTTTAAAAAGATAGATATACATAAGTATACGTATGCAAGTAGGAGAGATGGCCAGAGAGCGTTACTGGATTACGTGTTAACTGATAGGCGCATGAAGGAGAGACTTTTGGATGTTAATGTGCTGAGAGGTGCAACTGGAGGGATGTCTGATCATTATCTTGTGGACGCGAAGGTGAAAATTTGTAGGGGTTCTCATAAAAGAAGAGAGAATGTTAGGGTGAAGAGAGTGGTGAGAGTAATTGAGCTCGGGAAGGAGACTTGTGTTAGGAAGTACCAGGAGAGACTGAGTACAGAATGGAAAAAGGTTCGAGCAAAGGATATAAGGGAAGTGGGGGAAGAATGGGATGTATTTAGGGAAGCAGTGATGGCTTGCGCAAAAGATGCTTGTGGCATGAGAAGCGTGGGAGGTGGCCAGATTAGAAAGGGTAGTGCGTGCAGGGATGAAGAAGTAAGATTATTAGTGAAAGAGAAGAGAGAGGCATTTGGACGATTTTTGCAGGGAAATAGTGCAAATGACTGGGAGATGTATAAAAGGAAAGGTGCAAGAAGTGAAAAGAGGGCAAATGAGAGTTGGGGTGAGAGAGTATCATTGAATTTTAGGGAGAATAAAAAGATGTTTTGGAAGGTGTTAAATAAAGTGCGTAAGCCAAGAGAACAAATGGGAACATCGGTGAAGGGGGCTAATGGGGAGGTAATAACAAGTAGTGGTGATGTGAGAAGTAGATGGAGTAAGTATTTTGAAGGTTTGTTCAGTATGTTAGATGATAGAGTGGCAGATAAAGCGTGTTTTGGTCGAGGTGTTGTGCGAAGTGAGAGCTTCAGGGAGAATCATTTAGTAAACAGAGAAGAGGTAGTAAAACCTTTGCGGAAGATGAAAGCCGACAAGGCGGCGGGTTTGGATGGTATTGCAGTGGAATTTACTGAAAAAGGGGGTGACTGTGTTTGTTGACTGGTTGGTGAGGATATTCAATGTATGTATGGCTCATGGTAAAGTGCCTAAGGATTGGCGAAATGCGTGCATAGTGCTATTGTACAAAGGCAAAGGGGATAGAGGCGAGTATTCAAATTACAGAGGTATAAGTTTGTTGAGTATTCCTGGTAAATTATATGGGAGGGTATTGATTGAGAGGGTAAAGGGATGTACAGAACAAATTGGGGAAGAGTATCGTGGTTTCAAAGGTGGTAGAGGATGTGTGGATCAGGTGTTTGCTCTGAAGAATCTATGTGAGAAATACTTAGAAAAAAAAAAGAATTTGCATGTAGCATTTATGGAGCTGGAGAAAGCATTTGATACAACTGATAGAGATCCTCTGTGGAAGGTATCATGAGTATATGGTAATGGAGGCAAGTTTCTAGAAGCAGTGAAAAGTTTTTATCGAGGATGTAAGGCATGTGTACGAGTAGGAAGAGAGGAAAGTGATTGGTTCTCAGTGAATATCGGTTTGCGGCAAGGGTGCATGATGTCTCCATGTTTGTTAAATTTGTTTATGGATGTGGTTGTTAGGAAGGTGAATGCAAGCGTTTTGGAGAGAGGGGCAAGTATGCAGTCTGTTGTGTATGAGAGAGCTTGGGAAGTGAGTCAGTTGTTGTTCGCTGATGATAAAACGCTGTTGACTAATTCGGGTGACAAACTGCAGAAGCTGGTGACTAAGTTTAGTAAAGTGTGTGAAAGAAGAAAGCTGATAGTACAGTAAGGTTGAGGGACAAATCAATTTGGAGGTAAGTTTGAATGGAGAAAAACTGGAGGAAGTGAAGTGTTTTCGATATATGGGAGTGAATTTGGCAGCGGAGGGAACCATGGAAGTGGAAATGAGTCACAGGGTGGGGGAGGGTGTGAAAGTTCTGGGAGCGTTGAAAAATTGTTTGGAATGTGAGATAATTATCTCGGAAGGCAAAAATGGGTATGTTTGAAGGAATAGTGGTTCCAGCAATGCTATATGGTTGCGAGGCGTGGGCTATAGATAGGGTTGTTCGGAGGATGGTGGATGTGTTATAAGTGAGATGTCTGAGGACAATATGTGGTGTGAGGTGGTTTGATCGAGTAAATAATGAAAGCGTAAGAGAGATGTCTGGTAATAAGAAGAGTGTGGTTGAAAGAACAGAAGAGGTGTTTTTCAAATGGTTTGGTCACATGGAGAGAATGAGTGAGGAAAGATTGACAAAAATGATATATGTGTCAGACGTGGAGAAAAAGAGAAGTGGGAGACCGAATTAGAGATGGAAAGATGGGGTGAAAAAGATTTTGAACGATCAGGGCCTGAACTTGCAGGAGGGTGAAAGGCGTGCAAGGAACAGAGTGAATTGGAACGATGTGGTATACCGGGGTCGACATGCGGTCAAGGGATTGAACCTCGGCATGTGAAGCGTCTGGGGTAAACCATGGGCAGTTTTGTGGGGCCTGGATGTGGAAAGAGAGCTGTGGTTTCGATGCATTATACATGACAGCTAGAGACTGAGTGTGAACGAATGTGGCCTTTGTTCTCTTTTCCTAGCGCTTCCTCGCGCGCGTGCGGGGAGAGGGGGTTATTTCATGTGTGGCGGGGTGGCGAATATTCCATATAGACGATATAGGACCAATACTAATGGCCCAAAATGGCTAAATAATCGAATAAATCACCTTATAATAGGGCAGAAGAAGGTCTTGTACAACAAGGTAAAACAGGGTGAAACAGTTTACTGATCAGCCAACACAAATTAGTGTGCAGGTAAGCGATATGAAAATGAATAAATTTGATATTTTGAAACAACTAGAACGATGAAAAGTAAACAAGAGTGTTGGGTCAGAGGGTTTGGATGGCAGGATCTTGGCAGAATGTAAGGAGGAAGTAAGAGTTCCGCTCTTAAATATATGGAAACCTTCCCTGGAATCAGGCGTACTTCCTAAGCAATGGAGGACAGCAAATGTCCTTCACATTTTTAAGAAAGAGGATAGATTCATTGCCTCTCATTACCATACTATCAACTTGACATCTATTGTGGGGAAATTTCTGGAATCAATTCTAACGGACAAAATACGAGAACACTTGGAGAATCATATTAGGGATTCTCAACATGGGTTTACATAAGGGAAGTCATCTCTTAGTAACCTTCTCTCCTTCTTTAATAAAGTATTTGAAACTGTTGATCAGGTAAGAATTATGATATTGTATACTTACACTTAAGTAAGGCTTTTGTATACTTACACTTAAGTAAAGCTTTTGTATACTTACACTTAAGTAAAGCTTTTGTATACTTACACTTAAGTAAAGCTTTTGTATACTTACACTTAAGTAAGGCTTTTGTATACTTACACTTAAGTAAAGCTTTTGTATACTTACACTTAAGTAAGGCTTTTGTATACTTACACTTAAGTAAGGCTTTTGTATACTTACACTTAAGTAAGGCTTTTGTATACTTACACTTAAGTAAAGCTTTTGTATACTTACACTTAAGTAAGGCTTTTGTATACTTACACTTAAGTAAGGCTTTTGTATACTTACACTTAAGTAAGGCTTTTGTATACTTACACTTAAGTAAAGCTTTTGTATACTTACACTTAAGTAAGGCTTTTGTATACTTACACTTAAGTAAGGCTTTTGTATACTTACACTTAAGTAAAGCTTTTGTATACTTACACTTAAGTAAGGCTTTTGTATACTTACACTTAAGTAAGGCTTTTGTATACTTACACTTAAGTAAGGCTTTTGTATACTTACACTTAAGTAAGGCTTTTGTATACTTACACTTAAGTAAGGCTTTTCTATACTTACACTTAAGTAAGGCTTTTGTATACTTACACTTAAGTAAGGCTTTTGTATACTTACACTTAAGTAAAGCTTTTGTATACTTACACTTAAGTAAGGCTTTTGTATACTTACACTTAAGTAAGGCTTTGACAGAGTACCTCATGAACTTCTGCTTAGAAAACTAGCATCACACGGCATCACCCAGGGTTGTGTATTGAATTGGATTACGGACACAAAACTGACGGTATACATCAACGGCGTTACATGGGACCGGGGCAATGTAACCAGTGGTGTTGTTACATGGGACCGGGGCAATGTAACCAGTGGTCTTGTTACATGGGACCGGGGCAATGTAACCAGTGGTGTTGTTACATGGGACCGGGGCAATGTAACCAGTGGTGTTGTTACATGGGACCGGGGCAATGTAACCAGTGGTGTTGTTACATGGGACCGGGGCAATGTAACCAGTGGTCTTTCTCAGGGGTCAGTCTCGGGACCGGTCTTGTTCGTTATTAACGATTTAGATATGGGAATAACCAACCACTTAACTACATTTGCCGATGATACAGAAATAGTGGCCGTAGTTGACTCAGATGAAAATTCAGTGAATTTGCTGACTTAAATAGATTATCAGGATGGGCGAGTACATGGAAAATGGGATTCACCATAGATAAATGCAGAACACTTAGTGTGGGTAAAGACAGCAACACTGATTACAAACTGGACAATATTACTATTGGTAAAACAGAATGTGAAAGAGATTTAGGTGTACTGGTGAGCAAGGATCTTAACCCAGGGCAACAATGTTTTATGAAGTGTGTAATAACTGCTAATAGCATGTTAAGGATCATTAATAGAACTGTCAGTAATAAAACTCTTAGAGTATTATTGTAACTTTATCTTACGTTGGTCAGACCACATTTGGATTATGTGGTACAGTTTTGGCCTCCATACCATGCAGTTGATATAGATTGTTTAGAGAAAGTACAAAGGCGAATGACAAAAATGATCCTGGAATTAGAAACTTCACTTATGAAGAAAGGTTAAAAAACCTGAATGTACACTCACTTAAGATGAAGACGGCTGGAGGGAATATGACTGAGGTTGTAGATGGGTGAAGGCCATTAATAAAGGTAACATGAGTATAGTTCTTACACCACCGGATTGGACAAGAATTAATGGATCTAAATTAGAAAAAATAGCTTCAGGTCAGATGTGGGTAAATACTAGTGTGGGAATAGGATAGTAGATTTATGGAGGCAGCAGCTGCCAAGTACAGTAGTGGAGGCTACGTGTGTCTTTAGGTAGGTTTAAAGGAAGGTTGGATGATGTGTTGATGGGTTCAGGTTGTAGTGTGGACAGACTCAGGACCTGCCTACCATGGGACAATACCAGGCCTCTTGCATTGTCCTCACTTCTTATGTTCTTAAAAGGGGAGAACTAAATGGGAGGTGTGGGATTAGATCTATGAAATGGTTTCTATGCCAGTTTAAGAGATTTATCAATGAAAGATCTAGGATACGTTAACTTGGATCCAATGGAAATTATCTTCCCAAGCTCATCATTAATATAGTCTGCACTGCAAATATGTAATGCCCTAAGGAACATAGAGTGGAAGGATAATACTCTAACTCTGTCATGTTGAGCTGAGTAATATTGGATATATGACCCAACCACTGTCCGCTCTGTCTGGTAGTGACCGTTGTAAGGGAGAAAGATTAAGAAGCGTCACGTGGCTGGGTAGCTGGATGTGTCATGAACAACTTTTTCTGTTTTCGTGTTTTCTCAGTTATCACATGATGATTTGGTTAATGCTAGAATGGGCTTTAGAATTGCCTAGGCAGAAATTAAAGTCATTAGTATTAGCAATTAAAACAGACTTAATGACGTTCGTGTGGTATAATCAGCAGAGGGGTATAGAATAACGGAATTTTCATGATCTATGGCCAGGGTGATCATTTTCATGATCTATGGCCAGGATGATCATTTTCATGATCTATGGCCAGGGTGATCATTTTCATGATCTATGGCCAGGATGATCATTTTCATGATCTATGGCCAGGGTGACCATTTTCATGGTCTATGGCCAGGATGATCATTTTCATGATCTATGGCCAGGATGATCATTTTCATGATCTATGGCCAGGATGATCATTTTCATGGTCTATGGCCAGGATGATCATTTTCATGATCTATGGCCAGGATGATCATTTTCATGATCTATGGCCAGGGTGATCATTTTCATGATCTATGGCCAGGATGATCATTTTCATGATCTATGGCCAGGATGATCATTTTCATGATCTATGGCCAGGATGATCATTTTCATGATCTATGGCCAGGATGATCATTTTCATGATCTATGGCCAGGGTGATCATTTTCATGATCTATGGCCAGGATGATCATTTTCATGATCTATGGCCAGGATGATCATTTTCATGATCTATGGCCAGGATGATCATTTTCATGATCTATGGCCAGGATGATCATTTTCATGATCTATGGCCAGGATGATCATTTTCATGGTCTATGGCCAGGGTGATCATGACAATGTTTAGTGATAGCAATTTTGTGGACATCTCCGTTACAATTTTTCCTGCCTTGCATTTAACGGCGTAAACACTCCCAATTGTTGCATGATTTGGCTTACTATTTACTACGGTCTTACTGACGGTGTTCTTGTACTGGAAAGCAACATTACAAGAACTCTTTTTTTAGAACATGTCTTAGATTAGCTAAGTTCCGAAAATTAGGCAACATTAAATATTCAGACATCTTTATTTGTCACATTTTTGTTACAAGATGTATAAGATGTCTTCCTAGCTTTCCAATAAGCTTTGCTCACAAACCAATTTGGATAACATAACTGCCTAAAGATACGTCTTATATGACTACATTCTTCTACCAGGCGTATGGCATCACATATCTGAAGTGCTCCTAAGAGCATAGACATAACTACAGACATTTTATAGAAGGATCATTTACTGAGAAGTGATTATTTACTGTTGATTTTAAAGGATAAATGATCAGATTTTCTGTTTATCAACACATTAAGAAGGAGCAGTTTGCCTCCTTTTTCCCATTCCATCTTGAATTTGATGTTAGGGTGGATGTTATCTAATTCATTAAAAAAACATCTTAACCTTGGGAGGATGGCCACAAGGGCCACACATCATCCACGTATCTAAACCAGACTTTCAGATGATTGTTGACTGAAGTTAGAGTCTTAGTCTCGAATTATTCCATAAACAAGTTACTGAGGCTAGGACTGAGGGAATTCCCATAGCAAGACCAAGTTCCTGTCTTTAAGAATTACCTTCATCATCTTGGAAAACATTATTAGAAACACAAAACTCAACTAAGTCATTGAAAGTTTGTATTGGCGGGGCAAGTCAAGGTCGAGATGGGTAATTTCCTCCTTAGATTATGATGATTTCATTAATGGCCACTTTAGTGAAATTAACATCAAAACTGATGAGTTTATCAACAGACAAACTAATCTTCCTGACTTTGTTAACAAAATCTAAACTATTGATTACATGCGATGAAGAAATTTTTCCTTGAACATTGCTAAGATGTTTTGCTAACCTTTGAGATAACTTATAACTCGGGGAATTAACAGATGATATAATTGGTCTGAGGGAAGATCCATCTTTGTGAGTGTTAGGGAGAACTTATATATATAAGGGAGTCACCAGCCTTACTGACTTCAAAATGTCCTGATGCTTATCTAACATTTAGTTGAATATAGAGTTGAAGATCTTTATTTTATTGTTATGGGGATTGGATGTGAATTTGTTATATGTATCAGTATCATTTAAAAGATCCTGAAGTTTACATCTATAGTCAACTGTATTCAATATCACGAACTTGCTAGTCTTACCTGATTTAGTGATGTGAATATCTTTTTTCTTGAGATTTGCAATGGTTATCTGGACTCTCTGTGGCATTTCACTACACTTAGAAACACGTTCGTTGGTCAGGTCATAATCGAAACTGAACCGGATACGAAACTAGGTTGGCACTATTGGTGGATCTCATGATGGGATGAAAAAGTTGCACTGGGTTTTGGTCTCTGTTTTTGCTTGAAACCAACTGATACTTTTAGTGTGAAGTAGGTTTTTTTTTTCTTTAAAAGAAAAAAGAGCAGAAGAGGGTGTGTTGAAATGGTTTGGTCACATGGAGAGAATGAACGAAGAAAGATTGACCAAGAGGATATATGTGTCAGAGGTGGAGGGAACGAGGAGAAATGGGAGACCAAATTAAAGGTGGAAGGATAGAGTGAAAAAGAGTTTGAGCGATCAGGGCCTGAACATGCAAGAGGGTGGGAGGCGTGTACGGACTGAACCAGGACAGGTGAGGTGGCCACTGGAAAGGCTTGTTGGGCCTGGATGTGGACAAGCGGCAATGGTCATGGTGCATTGCTCATGACAACTACACAATGGATGTGAACGAATGTGGCATTTTCTTCATCTGCTTCTAACACTTTCTCAGAAACGTGGGAAACGACTAACAAATATGGAAGAAAATATTTTACTTATATTCAGTCTTCTATATAGTTAGTTCATACGTCATACCTGTCATCCCCAGTTTGAAGCTGGAACCTGAACCATATCATGAACCAACAATGGACTTTCCTTCAAGGCAATGTTCAACATGCCTGGACAAATGTAACACAATGTTCATGTATGTATGATCTAACGGAATTATGGTCAATGTACTTCACACATTAGTTGAATATCAGGTAATAAGAGCATAATTAATGTTCTGCCATCTTGTCTCCCACGGCTCAGGCGGCGTCCCCAGCTGTGAGTTACATTCATGGTCTAGCACATCTAAGGGGCTTGTATGAGACCAGGGAACGAGCCAGGTGGATGAAACTGACTGATGTTTGTAAGTATTATATGTATGTATCATTATAAGAATAATGAAAATATTTATCATAAAGTCATATTTAATGACAAATGAAGTCAGAGCTAATAAAAAATACTCATAGCAATAATTATCTAAGGTGAAGAATTTATGGCACTTAGATATTATTATCATTATCATCATAATCATTATTATTATCATTATCATTATTATTGTTATTATTATAATTATTATTATTATTATTATTATTATTATTATTAATATTATTATTATCATTATTATTATTATTATTATTATTATTATTATTATTATTATTATTATTATTATCATTATTATTATTATTATTATTACTATTATTATTATTATTATTATTATTATTATTATTATTATTATTATTATTATTACTATTATTATTATTATCATTATTATTATTATTGCTATTATTGCTACTAATATTATTGTCATTACTATTATTATTATTATTATTATTATTATTATTATTATTATTATTATTGTTATTATTATTATTATTATTATTATTATTATTATTATTATTATTATTATTATAATTATCATTATCATTATTATTATTCCTGTTATTATTATTATTATCATTATTATTATTATTATTATTATTATTATTATTATTATTATCATTATTATAATTATTATTTGTACTTTATTATACTTTGTCGATGTCTCCCGCGTTAGCGAGGTAGCGCAAGGAAACAGACGAAAAAATTGCCCAACCCACCCACATACACGTATATATAAATACATGTCCACACACAGCACATATACATACCTATACATCTCAACGTATACATACATATACACACACACAGACTTATACATATATACACATGTACATAATTCATACTGTCTGCTCTTATTTATTCCCGTCGCCACCCCGCCACACATGAAATGACAACCCCTTCCCCCCGCATGTGCGCGAGGTAGCGCTAGGAAAAGACAACAAAGGACCCATTCGTTCACACTCAGTCTCTAGCTGTCATATATATTGCACCGAAACCACAACTCCCTTTCCACATCTAGGCCCACAAAACTTTCCATGGTTTACCCCAGACGCTTCACCTGCCCTGGTTCAATCCATTGACAGCACGTCGACCCCGGTATACCAAATCGTTCCAATTCACTCTATTCCTTGCACGCTTTTCACCCTCCTGCATGTTCAGACCCCGAACACTCAAAATCTTTTTCACTCCATCTTTCCATCTCCAGTTTGGTCTCCTACTACTCCTCGTTCCCTCCACATCTGAGACATATATCCTCTTTGTCAATCTTTCCTCAGTCATTCTCTCCATGTGAAATAAACATTTGAAAACACCCTCTTCTGCTCTCTCAACCACACCCATTTTATTACCTCACATCTCTCTTACCCTTACATTACTTACTCGATCAAACCACCTCACACCACATATTGTCCTCAACCATCTCATTTCTAACACATCCACCCTCCTCCGCACAACTCTATCCAGAGGCCACGCCTCGCAACCATATAACATTGTTGGAACCACTATTCCTTCAAACATACCCATTTTTCCTTTCCAAGATAACGTTCTCGACTTCCACACTTTTTTCAACGTTCCCAGAACTTTAGCCCCCTCCCCCACCCTATGATTCACTTCCGCTTCCAAGGTTCCATCCGCTGCCAAATCCACTCCCAGAGATCTAAAACAATTTACTTTCTCCAGTTTTTCTCCATTCAAACTTACCTCCCAAATGACTTTTCCCTCAAACCTAATGTACCTAATAACCTTGCTCTTATTCACATTTACTCGCAGCTTTCATCTTTCACAAAATTTACCAAACTCAGTCACCAGCATCTGGAGTTTCTCACCCGAATCAGCCACTAGCGCTGGATCATTAGCGAACAACAACTGACTCACTTCCCAAGCTCTTTCATCCACAATAGACTGCATACTTGCCCCTGTTTCCAAAACTCTTGCATTCACCTCCCTAACAACCCCATCCATAAAGAAATTAAACAACCATGTAGACATCACGCACCCCTGCCGAAATCCAACATTCACTGAGAACCAATCACTTTCCTCTCTTTCTACCCGTACACATGCCTTACATCCTCGATAAAAACTTTTCACTGCTTCTAACAACTTATTATCATTATTATTATCATTATTATTATCATTATTATTATTATTATCATTATTATTATTATTATTATTATTATTATTATTATTATTATTATTATCATTATTATTATTATTATTATCATTATTATTATTATTATTATCATTATTATTGTTGTTATCTTTATCATAATTGTCATTATTGCCATTAATATTATTATTATTGTTATTATTATTCTTTCATCATTATTGTGGTATTGCAGTGGAATTTGTTAAAAAAGGGGGTGACTCTAGTGTTGACTGGTTGGTAAGGATATTTAATGTATGTATGATTCATGGTGAGGTGCCTGAGGATTGGCGGAATGCTTGCATGGTTCCATTGTACAAAGGCAAAAGGAATAGAAATAAATGCTCAAATTACAGAGGTATAAGTTTGTTGAGTATTCCTGGGAAATTATATGGGAGGGTATTGATTGAGAGGGTGAAGGCATGTACAGAGCATCAGATTGGGGAACAGCAGTGCGGTTTCAGAAGTGGTAGAGGTTGTGTGGATCAGGTGTGTGATTTGAGATGTGAGAAATAATTAGAAAAGCAAATGAATTTGTATGTAGCACTTATGGATCTAGAGAAGGCATATGATATAGTTGATGGAGATGCTCTGTGGCAAGTAATAAGAATATATGGTGTGTGAGGCAAGTTGTTTGAAGCAGCGAAAAGTTTTGTCAAGGATGTAAGGATGGAAGTGGAAGTAAATCATAGGGTGGGGGGGGGGCGAAAGTTCTGGGAGCGTTGAAGAATATGTGGAATTCGAGAACGTTATCTTGGAAAGCAAAAATGGGTATGTTTTAAGGAATAGTCGTTCCACCAATGTTATATGGTTGCGAGGCTTGGGCCACAGATAAAGTTTTGAGGAGGAGGGTGGATGTGCTGGAAATGATATATTTGACGACAATATGTGGTGTGAGGTTGTTTGATCGAGTAAGGAATGAAAGCGCAAGAGACATGTGTGGTGATAAAAAGAGTGTGGTTGAGAGAGCAGAAGAGGGTGTATTGAAATGGTTTGGTCACATGGAGAGAATGAGTGACGAAAGATTGACAAAGAGGATATATTTCTCACAGGTGAAGGGAAGGAGAGACCAAATTGGAGGTGGAAAGATGGAGTGAAAAAGATTTTGAGTGATCGTGGCCTGAACATGCAGGAGGGTGAGAGACGTGCAAGGAATAGAGTTAATTCGAACGATGTGGTATACCGGGGTCGACGTGCTGTCAATGGATTTAACCAGGGCATGTGAAGCGTCTGGGGTAAACCATGGAAAGTTCTGTTGGGCCTGGATGTAGAAAGGGAGCTGTGGTTTCAGTGCAGTATACATGACATGTAGAGACTGAGAGTGAAAGAATGTGGACTTTGTTGTCTTTTCATAGCGCTACCTCGCACACATGCGGTGGGAGGGAGTTGTCATTTCATGTAAGGCATGGTAACGACGGAAAAGAATAAGGGCCTACTATGAATTATGTACATGTGTATATATATGTATGTCTGTTTGTGTATATATATGTATACGTTGAGATGGATATGTATGTAAAAGTGCGTGTGTGGTCGTGTATTATTATTATTATTATTATTATTATTATTATTATTATTAATATTATTATTATTATTATTATTATTATTATTATTATTATTATTATTTCATTATTTTTTTTTTATTTTGCTTTGTCACTGCCTCCCGCGTTCGTGACGTAGCGCAAGGAAACAGACGGAAGAAATGGCCCAACCCACATCCATACACATGTATATACATACACGTCCACACATGCAAATATACATACCCATACATCTCAATGTACACATATATATACACACACAGACACATACATATATACACATGCACACAATTCACACTGTCTGCCTTTATTCATTCCCATCGCCACCTCGCCACACATGGAATAACATCCCCCTCCCCCCTCATGTGTGCGAGGTAGCGCTAGGAAAAGACAACAAAGGCCCCATCCGTTCACACTCAGTCTCTAGCTGTCACGCAATAATGCCCGAAACCACAGCTCCCTTTCCAAATCCAGGCCCCACAGAATTTTCCATGGTTTACCCCATACCTTCACATGCCCTGATTCAATCCATTGAGAGCACGTAGACCCCGGTATACCACATCGATCCAATTCACTCTATTCCTTGCCCACCTTTCACCCTCCTGCATGTTCAGGCCCCGATCACTGAAAATCTTTTCACTCCATCTTTCCACCTCCAATTTGGTCTCCCACTTCTCCTCGTTCCCTCCACCTCTGACACATATATCCTCTTGGTAAAACGTTCCTCACTCATTCTCTCCATGTGCCCAAACCATTTCAAAAAACCCTCTTTTGCTCTCTCAACCACGCTCTTTTTATTATTACACATCTCTCTTACCCTTACATTACTTACTCGATCAAACAACCTCACACCACATATTGTCCTCAAACATCTCATTTCCAGCACATCCCCCTCCTGCGCACAACTGTATCCATAGCACACGCCTCGCAACCTTACAACATTGTTGGAACAACTATTCCTTCAAACATACCCATTTTTGCCTTCCGAGATAATGTTCTCGACTTCCACATATTCTTCAAGGCTCCCAGGATTTTCGCCCCCTCCCCTACCCTATTATACACTTCCGCTTCCATGGATCCATCCGCTGCCAGATCCACTCCCAGATATCTAAAACACTTTACTTCCTCCAGTATTTATCCATTCATACATACCTCCCAATTGACTTGACTCTCAACCCTACTGTACCTAATAACCTTGCTCTTATTCACATTTACTCTTAACTTTCTTTTTCACACACTTTAACAAACTCAGTCACCAGCTTCTGCAGTTTCTCACATGAATCAGCCACCAGCGCTGTATCATCAGCGAACAACAACTGACTCACTTCCCAAGCTCTCTCATCCCCAACAGACTTCATACTTGCCCTCTTTCCAAAACTCTTGCATTTGCCTCCCAAACAACCCCATCCATAAACAAATTAAACACCCATAGAGACATCACACACCCCTGCCGCAAACCTACATTCACTGAGAACCAATCACTTTCATCTCTTCCTACACGTACACATGCCTTACATCCTCGATAAAAACTTTTCACTGCTTCTAACAACTTGCCTCCCACACCATATATTTTTAGTACCTTCCACAGAGCATCTCTATCAACTCTATCATATGCCTTCTCCAGATCCATAAATGCTACATACAAATCCATTTGCTTTTCTAAGTATTACTCACATACATTTTTCAAAGCAAACACCTGATCCTCACATCCTCTACCACTTCTGAAACCACACTACTCTTCCCCAATCTGATGCTCTGTACATGCCCTCACCCTCTCAATCAATACCCTCCCATATAATTTACCTGGAATACTCAACAAACTTATACCTCTATAATTTGAGCACTCACTCTTATCCCCTTTGCCTGTGTACAAGGGCACAATGCACGCATTCTGCCAATCCTCAGGCACCTCGACATGAATCATACATATGTTAAATAACCTTACCAACCAGTCAACAATACAGTCACCCCCTTTTTTAATAAATTCCACTGCAATACCATCCAAACCTGCTGCCTTGCCGGCTTTCATCTTCCGCAAAGCTTTTACTGCCTCTTCTCTGTTTACCAAATCATTTTTCCTAACCCTCTCACTTTGCACACCACCTCGACCAAAACACCCCATATCTGCCACTCTATCATCAAACACATTCAACAGACCTTCAAAATACTCACTCCATCTCCTTCTCACATCACCACTACTTGATATCACCTCCGCATTAGCCCCTTCACTGAAGCTCTCATTTATTCCCTTGTCTTACGCACTTTATTTACCTCCTTCCAGAACATCTTATTATTCTCCCTAAAATTTAATGATACTCTCTCACTCCAACTCGCATTTGCCCTTTTTCACCTCTTGCACCTTTCCCTTGCCCACCTGTCTCTTTCTTTTATACATCTCTCACTCATTTGCATTTTTTCCCTGCAAAAATCGTCCAAATGCCTCTCTCTTCTCTTTCACTAAAAATCTTACTTCTTCATCCCACCACTCACTACCCTTTCTAATCAACCTACATCCCATGCTTCTCATGCCACAAGCATCTTTTGCTCAAGCCATCACTGCTTCCTTAAATACGTCCCATTCTTCCCCCACCCCCATTACCTACTTTGTTCTCACATTTTTCCATTCTGTACTTAGCCTCTCCTGGTATTTCCTCACACAAATCTCCTTCTCAAGCTCACTTACTCTCACCACCCTCTTCACCACAACATTCTCTCTTCTTTTTTGAAAACTCATACAAATCTTCACCTTCGCCTCCACAAGATAATGATCAGACATCCCTCTACTTGCACCTCTCAGCACATTAACATCCAAAAGTCTCTCTTTCGCGCGCCTGTCAATTAACACTTAATCCAATAACGCTCTGTGGCCATCTCTCCTATTTACATACGTATACTTATGTATATATCGCTTTTTAAACCAGGTATTCCCAATCACCAGTCCTTTTTCAGCACATAAATCTACAAGCTCTTCACCATTTCCATTTACAACACTGAACACCCCATGTATACCAATTATTCCCTCAATTGCCACATTACTCACCTTTGCATTCAAATCACCCATCACTATAACCAGGTCTTGTGTATCAAAACCACTAACACACTCATTCAGCTGATCCCAAAACACTTGCCTCTCATGATCTTTCTTTTCATGGCCAGGTGAATATGCACTAATAATCACCCATCTCTCTCCATCAACTTTCAGTTTTACCCATATTAATCTAGAATTTGCTTTCTTACATTCTATCACATACTCCCACAACTCCTGTTTCAGGAGTAGTGCTACTCCTTCCCTTGCTCTTGTCCTCTCACTAACCCCTGACTTTACTCCCAAGATATTCCCAAACCACTCCTCCTCATTACCCTTAAGCTTCGTTTCACTCAGAGGCAAAACATCCAGGTTCCTTTCCTCAAACATACTACGTATCTCTCCTTTTTTCACATCTTGGTTACATCCACACACATTTAGACACCCCAATCTGAGCCTATTATTATCATTATTATTATTATCATTATTATCATTATTATTATTATTATTATTACTATTACTATTATTATTATTATTATTATTACTATTATTTTTTATTATTATTATTAATATTATTATTATTATTATTATTATTATTATTATTATTATTATTATTATTATTATTATTATCATTATTATTATTATTATCATTATTATTATCATTATTATTATTATTATTATTATTATTATTATTATTATTATTATTATTATTATTATTATCATTGTTAATATTATTATTATTATTATCATTATTATCATTATTATTATTATTATTATTATTATTATTATTATTATTAATATTATTATTATTTTTATTATTATTATTACTATTATTATTATTATTATTATTATTATTATTATTATCATTATTATTATTATTATTACATTTACTATTATCATTATTATTCCTGGTAAATTATATGGGAGGGTATTGATTGAGAGGGTGAAGGCATGTACAGAGCATCAGATTGGGGAAGAGCAGTGTGGTTTCAGAAGTGGTAGAGGATGTGTGAATCAGGTGTTTGCTTTGAAGAATGTATGTGAGAAATACTTAGAAAAGCAAATGGATTTGTATGTAGCATTTATGGACCTGGAGAAGGCATATGATAGAGTTGATAGAGATGCTCTGTGGAAGGTATTAAGAATATATGGTGTGGGAGGCAAGTTGTTAGAAGCAGTAAAAAGTTTTTATCGAGGATGTAAGGCATGTGTACGTGTAGGAAGAGAGGAAAGTGATTGGTTCTCAGTGAATGTAGGTTTGCGGCAGGGGTGTGTGATGTCTCCATGGTTGTTTAATTTGTTTATGGATGGGGTTGTTAGGGAGGTGAATGCAAGAGTTTTGGAAAGAGGGGCAAGTATGAAGTCTGTTGGGGATGAGAGAGCTTGGGAAGTGAGTCATTGGTTGTTCGCTGTTGGATACAGCCTGGTGGCTGATTCTTGTGAGAAAACTGCGAAGCTGGTGACTGAGTTTGTTAAAGTGTGGTAAAAGAAGAAAGTTAAGAGTAAAATGTTGAATATAAGGAAGCAAGGTTATTAGGTACAGTAGGGTTGAGGGTCATTTCAAATGGGAGGTGAGCTTTGAATGGAGAAAAACTGGAGGAAGTGATCTATGTGTTTTTTTAGATATCTGGATGGTGGATCTGGCAGCGGATGGAAAAACCATTGGAGGCGGAAGTGGATTCATAGGGTGGGGGAAGGGGCGAAAATTTTGGGGAGCCTTGAAGAATGTGTGGAAGTCCAGAACATTATCTCGGAAGCAAAAATGGGTATGTTTGATGGAATAGTGGTTCCAACAATGTTGTTTTGGTTGCGAGGCGTGGACTATGGTTTGAGTTGTGCCGAGGACGGATGGATTGGGTTTTGTTTGCTGGTAATGAGATGTTT